>NC_092107.1:31584701-31707201 GCF_045679555.1 Salvelinus alpinus
ACTCTCTGTGTGAGACTGAAGGCTAAGCGAGGTTAAGTGCAGAGCAGCAGTCCCTGGAGGAGCTTTAGACAGGAGACACTTTTTCTTGAAGTGCAATGTGAAAGCAAACACCCAGGTGTACACACACATAGACACACAGACTTGTCAAAGCACTTAATACATGGTTGATGATGTCATATGGGACAAAGGAGTAACCCGTGGAAGTGGGTTTCTTCGGGTGAGTAGTGACTCAGCAGTGCTTCGAGCAGTGGGATTTTTGTGATTGACGACTCCAGAACAACGACTGTCACACACATGGAGTTATGGAGGGAGAGAGGTGAGGTGCCCTGGGGAAAATGGGTCTCTGGGTTCTAAAAGGCCATTAGGAGTAGCACATACACACATGCACACAAACACAAACACAAACACACACCATCATACACACTCCTCGCATAAAGACAGCAGAAAGTGTTCCCTTCAGAGAACAACCCAGATATGTACTCTCTGATTGTCTTTTCACTCATATCTCTTTCCTATTGATCTCCTTCCTGCTTTCTACACCTCTTCTCCTCTGAGACTGTTCTTGAACCTCGCTATCAATCATCATGGAAGGTTTCACAGTGAAATGGAAGTGTTTACTGACAGTGTGAGGTGTTAGATGAAGTGTAATTCTCACAGCTGCAACACTCCCATGACACAAATAAAACCAACACTTTCTATCTTATTGACTGCTCACATCCTGCCAGTCATCTCTGGCTGACTCCAAATGCTTCTTAACACAAGAGTCAACAGCTGAGGAGCTACAAAGTCAACTGCCAATGAAATTCAGTCTGCATTCTACCAACTTCAACCTCTCTGAACGTAACAAATGGGGCTGAACACGTCTAAGGTACTGGGCTAACATGTTTACGTTTTTTTTGTTGCTCTGTTGTTGTTATTGCTGCTCAAAGTGATAAAGTGTGGGCTGTAGCAAGTGTTGCAGAGAGTAAAGCAGATATTTGCTCAGCCTAACACCCCTCTTTCATCAAAAGCTCCACCACCCCATTCTAATTACAACACCACAGAACTGTGGACAAATTTGTTTCAAGTTAAATGACGCATTTCATCCACAAAATTCTTCAACAGTAAATCCTCCACCTCCACTTCTCCTTTCTCTCCATCTCTTTTTTCCAGTATCAAGCACACCCCCTAACAGCTACAGTACACAGTTAGTGATTTTCCAATCTTCATTATATACATGGTCGTTTTTAACGACCCATTGGGAGCAGAGAGAGAGAGAGAGAGAGAGAGACTTCTGTATATTATCTACCTCACTTGCTTTGGCAATGTTAACACATGTTTCCCATGCCAATAAAGCCCCTTGAATTGAATTGAATTGAATTGAGAGAGAGAGAGAGAGAGAGAGAGAGAGAGAGAGAGAGAGAGAGAGAGAGAGAGAGAGAGAAGAGTGCTGTTGTGTAAATTGACTTGGTGTGAAGTGATTCATGGGAGAATGTGTGTCCCTGTAAAGAGTGCCTTTAATACCAGAGGGGATAGACTTCAGAGATGCAGACTCTCTTCACCCCTGGAGATTACAATTACAGGCCAAAGTACTCCCAGTTTCTCACACACGGCAGAGGAAAGAGGAGGAAACACACACATGCATACACACACATAGGCAAGCTGACACACACACTGCAAACATGATGAGGATGATGATAATGAAGTTAAAGCTATGCCTGCTCTGCAAAGCTCACCTGTCTGGTAATTAAACTCTTCACAACATAGCTACACTGCTAGGTCAGCTGTCTGTCTGTCTGTCTGTCTGTCTGTCTGTCTGTCTGTCTGTCTGTCTGTCTGTCTGTCTGTCTGTCTGTCTGTCTGTCTGTCTGTCTGTCTGTCTGTCTGTCTGTCTGTCTGTCTGTCTGTCTGTCTGTCTGTCTGTCTGTCTGTCTGTCTGTCGTAAAGAGACAGGAGACCCACATGTGGTAAAAAAGCTGGGATGGCTAAAGCATTTATCACATCTATCACTGGGCTGTAATGACCATAAGCTACAGTCACACCATAGGGCCATCATTTAGTGTGCTGTATGGATTAGCCTGTAATTAACACCTGGTCCCCTGGGGGGGTTGAGGTGTGTCTGTGTGGAGGGAGGGGGTTGAGGTGTGTCTGTCTGGAGGGGGGGATGAGGTGTGTCTGTTTGGAGGGTGGGGGGGTTAAGGTGTGTCTGTCTGGAGGGTGGGGGTTGAGGTGTGTCTGTCTGGAGGGTGGGGGTTGAGGTGTGTCTGTGGGGAGTGGGGGGTGGAGGTGTGTCTGTCTAGAGGTTGGGGGTTGAGGTGTGTCTGTGGGAAGGGGGGGTTAAGGTATGTCTGTCTGGAGGGTGGGGGTTGAGGTGTTTCTGTCTGGAGGGTGGGGGTTGAGGTGTGTCTGTGTCGAGGTGGGGGGTGGAGGTGTGTCTGTCTAGAGGTTGGGGGTTGAGGTGTGTCTGTGGGGAGGGGGGGTTAAGGTATGTCTGTCTGGAGGGTGGGGGTTGAAGTGTGTGTCTGTAGGGAGGGGGTTGAGGTGTGTCTGTCTAGAGGTTGGGGGTTGAGGTGTGTCTGTGTCGAGGTGGGGGGTGGAGGTGTGTCTGTCTGGAGGTGGGGGTTGAGGTGTGTCTGTCTGGAGGGTGGGGGTTGAGGTGTGTCTGTCTGGAGGGTGGGGGTTGAGGTGTGTCTGTCTGGAGGGTGGGTGGGGGCTGAGTGGTGTGTGGAGGTGGGGGTTGAGGTGTCTGTCTGGAGAGTGGGGGTTGAGGTGTGTCGGCGTGGAGGGGGGGGTTGAGGTGTGTGTGTGTGTGGAGGTGGGGGGTGGAGGTGCGTCTGTCTGGAGGTGGTGGTTGAGGTGTATATGTGGAGGGTGGGGGTTGAGGTGTGTCTTTGTAGAGGGCGGGGGTTGAGGTGTGTGTGTGTGTGTGTGTGTGTGTGTGTGTGTGTGTGTGTGTGTGTGTGTGTGTGTGTGTGTGTGTGTGTGTGTGTGTGTGTGTGTGTGTGTGTGTGTGTGTGTGTGTGTGTGTGTGTGTGTGTGTGTGTGTGTGTGTGTGCGTACATGAGTGTGTGTGTAAGTGAATGCGTGTCTATGTGTGGAGACCCTGTATTGGGTCATTACACCCTTGAAAGAGTGATAGCCAGGCCCCAGGGTGAGATGAATGAGTAATAGTCAGGCCCCAGGGTGAGATGAAGGAGTGATAGCCAGGCCCCAGGGTGAGATGAAGGAGTGATAGCCAGGCCCCATGGTGAGATGAATGAGTAATAGTCAGGCCCCAGGGTGAGATGAAGGAGTGATAGCCAGGCCCCATGGTGAGATGAAGGAGTGATAGCCAGGCCCCAGGGTGAGATGAAGGAGTGATAGCCAGGCTCCAGGGTGAGATGAAGGAGTGATAGCCAGGCCCCAGGGTGAGATGAAGGAGTGATAGTCAGGCCCCAGGGTGAGATGAAGGAGTGATAGTCAGGCCCCAGGGTGAGATGAATGAGTGATAGCCAGGCCCCAGGGTGAGATGAAGTAGAGATAGCCAGGCCCCATGGTGTGATGAATGAGTGATAGCCAGGCCCCAGGGTGAGATGAAGGAGTGATAGCCAGGCCCCAGGGTGAGATGAAGTAGAGATAGCCAGGCCCCATTGTGAGATGAAGGAGTGATAGCCAAGCCCCATGGTGTGATGAATGAGAGATAGCCAGGCCCCAGGATGTGATGAAGGAGTGATAGCCAGGCCCCATGGTGAGATGAAGGAGTGATAGCCAGGCCCCAGGGTGAGGTTGAAGTAGAGATAGCCAGGCCCCAGGGTGTGATGAATGAGAGATAGCCAGGCCCCAGGATGTGATGAAGGAGTGATAGCCAGGCCCCAGGGTGTGATGAAGGAGTGATAGCCAGGCCCCAGGGTGAGGTTGAAGAAGAGATAGCCAGGCCCCAGGGTGTGATGAATGAGTGAAAGCCAGGCCCCAGGGTGAGGTTGAAGTAGAGATAGCCAGGCCCCAGGGTGTGATGAATGAGTGATAGCCAGGCCCCAGGGTGAGGTTGAAGTAGAGATAGCCAGGCCCCAGGGTGTGATGAATGAGTGATAGCCAGGCCCCAGGGTGAGGTTGAAGTAGAGATAGCCAGGCCCCAGGGTGAGGTTGAAGTAGAGATAGCCAGGCCCCATGGTGTGATGAATGAGTGATAGCCAGGCCCCAGGGTGAGGTTGAAGTAGAGATAGCCAGTTCCCAGGGTGAGGTTGAAGTAGAGATAGCCAGGCCCCATGGTGTGATGAATGAGTGATAGCCAGGCCCCAGGGTGTGATGAAGGAGTGATAGCCAGGCCCCAGGGTGAGGTTGAAGTAGAGATAGCCAGGCCCCAGGGTGTGATGAATGAGTGATAGCCAGGCCCCAGGGTGAGGTTGAAGTAGAGATAGCCAGGCCCCAGGGTGTGATGAATGAGTGATAGCCAGGCCCCAGGGTGAGGTTGAAGTAGAGATAGCCAGGCCCCAGGGTGTGATGAATGAGTGATAGCCAGGTCCCAGGGTGAGGTTGAAGAAGAGATAGCCAGGCCCCAGGGTGTGATGAATGAGTGATAGCCAGGCCCCAGGGTGAGGTTGAAGTAGAGATAGCCAGGCCCCAGGGTGTGATGAATGAGTGATAGCCAGGCCCCAGGGTGAGGTTGAAGTAGAGATAGCCAGGCCCCAGGGTGTGATGAATGAGTGATAGCCAGGCCCCAGGGTGAGGTTGAAGGTAGAGATAGCCAGGCCCCAGGGTGAGGTTGAAGTAGAGATAGCCAGGCCCCATGGTGTGATGAATGAGTGATAGCCAGGCCCCAGGGTGAGGTTGAAGTAGAGATAGCCAGGCCCCAGGGTGAGGTTGAAGTAGAGATAGCCAGGCCCCATGGTGTGATGAATGAGTGATAGCCAGGCCCCAGGGTGTGATGAAGGAGTGATAGCCAGGCCCCAGGGTGAAGTTGAAGTAGAGATAGCCAGGCCCCAGGGTGTGATGAATGAGTGATAGCCAGGCCCCAGGGTGAGGTTGAAGTAGAGATAGCCAGGCCCCAGGGTGTGATGAATGAGTGATAGCCAGGCCCCAGGGTGAGGTTGAAGTAGAGATAGCCAGGCCCCAGGGTGTGATGAATGAGTGATAGCCAGGCCCCAGGGTGAGGTTGAAGTAGAGATAGCCAGGCCCCAGGGTGTGATGAATGAGTGATAGCCAGTTCCCAGGGTGAGGTTGAAGTAGAGATAGCCAGGCCCCAGGGTGTGATGAATGAGTGATAGCCAGGCCCCAGGGTGTGATGAATGAGTGATAGCCAGGCCCCAGGGTGAGGTTGAAGTAGAGATAGCCAGGCCCCAGGGTGAGGTTGAAGTAGAGATAGCCAGGCCCCAGGGTGAGGTTGAAGTAGAGATAGCCAGGCCCCAGGGTGTGATGAATGAGTGATAGAAAGGCCCTAGAGCTCCAAGTCAACACTATACAACTGCTACATGAAGAGGTACTCCAGCCTAGACCCTCATCTGCCTTCTGGGGAAATCAATCAAGTCCCTCCTCAAATACATTTTACAAACTCACTTATCCAGAGCGACAGCATACAGTTTCAAGCAGACCACCGTAGTCCCTGTACCCAAGAACACTAAGGTAACCTGCCTAAAGGACTACCGACCCGTAGCACTCACTTCTGTAGCCAGGAAATGCTTTGAAAGGCTGGTCATTGCTCACGTCAACACCATTATCCCAGAAACCCTGGACCCACTCCAATTTGCATACCACACCAACAGATCCACAGATGATGCAATCTCTATTGCACTCCACACTGCCCTTACACACCTGGACAAAAGGAACACCTATGTACATTTTCATCGTTTTTTTACACTGGTCCCCCGTGTGAATCAATCCCACAACCTTGTCGTTGCAAGCGCCATGCTGTACCAACTGAGCCACACAGGACCTAAACTAAACCACATTAAAATCTACCACATTAGAACACACCAACTTGCTATGCAAATTGAATGGATATATGGCTGGATAGATAAATAAAAAGACCACCAAGATCATACCTCACATTGATTATCATCATCTTCATTATCAACGAGAGAAAGAGAGAGAGAGCGAGAGCGAGAGAGAGAGAGAGAGAGAGAGAGAGAGAGAGAGAGAGAGAGAGAGAGAGAACAAATTCCAATTAGCTATACTAAAACTCTTTACGATCATTCTTAACTCTGGCATCTTCCCCAGTACTTTGAACCCCAATAGACAACAAATTCCAATTGGCTATACTAAAACTCTTTAACTTCTTATGGCTGGGTGCAGTATTGAGTAGCTTGGTTGAATAAGGTGCCCAGAGTAAACTGCCTGCTACTCAAGCCCAGAAACTTAGATATGCATATTATTAGTAGATTTGGATAGAAAACACTCTGAAGTTTCTAAAACTGTTTGAATGATGTCTGTGAGTATAGCAAAACTCATATGGCAGGCAAAAACCTGAGAAAAAACCCAACAAGGAAGTGGAAAATCTGAGGTTTGTAGGTTTGCCTATCCAATATACAGTGTCTTTTGGGTCATATTACACTTCCTAAGGCTTCCACTAGATGTCAATAGTCTTTACAACCTTGTTTGATGCTTCTACTGTGAAGAATCAGGGAAGGAGAGCTCTTTGAGTCAGGTGTCTGGCATGAGCTGACCACGCACGCTCCCGTGAGAGCGACCTGCGTTCCATCGCATTTCTGAAGACAAAGGAATTCTCCGGTTGAAACATTATTGAAGATTTATGTTAAAAAACATCCGAAAGATTAAGATTGATTCTATACATCGTTTGACATGTTTCTACGAACTGTAATGGAATTTTGGGACTTTTCGTCTGACCTGCGCGTCATCAATTTGGATTTTGGAACTAAACGCGCGAACAAAAAGGAGGTATTTGGAAATAAATGATGGGCGTTATCGAACAAAACAAACATTTATTGTGGAACTGGGATTCCTGGGAGTGCATTCTGATGAAGATCATCAAAGGTAAGTGAATATTTATAATACTGTTTCTGACTTCTGTTGACTCCACAACATGGCGGATATCTGTATGGCTTGTTTGGGCTCTGAGCGCTGTACTCAGATTATAGCATGGCTTGCTTTTTCCGTAAAGTTTTTGGGAAATCTGACACAGCGGTTGCATTAAGGAGAAGTTTATCAAAAGTTCCATGTATAATACTTGTATCTTTTATCAATGTTTATTATGAGTATTTCTGTAAATTGATGTGGCTCTCTGCAAAATCACCGGATGTTATGGAGGCAAAACATTACTGAACATAACGCGCCAAAGTAAACTAAGATTTTTGGATATAAATATGAACTTTATCAAACATACATGTATTGTGTAACATGAAGTCTTATGAGTGTCATCTGAAGAAGATCATCAAAGGTTAGTGATTAATTTTATCTCTCTTTCTGCTTTTTGTGACTCCTCTCTTTGGCTGGAAAAATGGCTGTGTTTTTCTGTGACTAGGTACTGACCTAACATAATAATTTGGTGTGCTTTCGTCGTAAAGCCTTTTTGAAATCGGATACTGTGGCTGGATTTACAACAAGTGTATCTTTAAAATGGTGTAAAATACTTGTATGTTTGAGGAAATTTAAGTATGAGATTTCTGAATTTGGCGCCCTGCACTTTCACTGGCTGTTGTCAAGTCGATCCCGTTAACGGGATCGCAGGCATAAGAAGTTTTAACATCATCCTTAGCTCTGGCATCTTCCCCAATATTTGGAACAAAGGACTGATCACCCCAATCCACAAAAGTGGAGACAATTTTGACCCCAATAACTACCGTGGGATATGCGTCAACAGCAACCATGGGAAAATCCTCTGCATTATCATTAACAGCAGACTCGTACATTTCCGCAATGAAAACAATGTCCTGAGCAAATGTCAAATTGGCTTTTTACCAAATTACCGTACAACAGACCATGTATTCACCCTGCACACCCTAATTGACAACCAAACAAACCAAAACAAAGGCAAAGTCTTCCCATGCTTTGTTGATTTAAAAAAAGCCTTCGACTCATTTTGGCATGAGGGTCTGCTTTACAAATTGATGGAAAGTGGTGTTGGGGGTAGAACATACAACATTATAAAATCCATGTACACAAACAACAAGTGTGTGGATAAAATTGGCAAATAACACACAGCTTAAGCCCCACCCTCTCAACATATATATCAACAAATTGGCGCAGGCACTAGAAAAGTCTGCAGCACCCGGCCTCACCCTACTAGAATCTGAAGTCAAATGTCTACTGTTTGCTGATGATCTGGTGCTTCTGTCACCAACCAAGGAGGGCCTACAGCAGCACCTAGATATTCTGCACAAATTCTGCCAGACCTGGGCCCTGACAGTACATCTCAGGAAGACCAAAATAATGGAGTTCCAAAAAAGGTCCAGTCGCCAGGACCACAAATACAAATTCCATCTAGACACCGTTGCCCTAGAGCACACAAAAAACTATACATACCTTGGCCTAAACATCAGCGCCACAGGTAACATCCACAAAGCTGTGAACGATATGAGAGACAAGGCAAGAAGGGCATTCTATGCCATCAAAAGGAATATAAAATTCAACATACCAATTAGGATCTGGCTAAAAATACTTGAATCAGTCATTACATTTACATTACATTTAAGTCATTTAGCAGACGCTCTTTTCCAGAGCGACTTACAAATTGGTGCATTCACCTTATGACATCCAGTGGAACAGCCACTTTACAATAGTGCATCTAAATCTTTTAAGGGGGGGGGGGGGTCAGAAGGATTACTTTATCCTATCCTAGGTATTCCTTAAAGAGGTGGGGTTTCAGGTGTCTCCGGAAGGTGGTGATTGACTCCGCTGTCCTGGCGTCGTGAGGGAGTTTGTTCCACCATTGGGGGGCCAGAGCAGCGAACAGTTTTGACTGGGCTGAGCGGGAACTGTACTTCCTCAGTGGTAGGGAGGCGAGCAGGCCAGAGGTGGATGAACGCAGTGCCCTTGTTTGGGTGTAGGGCCTGATCAGAGCCTGAAGGTACTGAGGTGCCGTTCCCCTCACAGCTCCGTAGGCAAGCACCATGGTCTTGTAGCGGATGCGAGCTTCAACTGGAAGCCAGTGGAGGGAGCGGAGGAGCGGGGTGACGTGAGAGAACCCATTGCCCTTTATGGTTGTGAGGTCTGGGGTCCACTCACCAACCACGATTTCACAAAATGGGACAAACACCAAATTGAGACTCTGCATGCAGAATTCTGCAAAAATATCCTCCGTGTACAATGTAGAACACCAAATAATGCATGTAGAGCAGAATTAGGCCGATACCCACTAATTATCAAAATCCAGAAAATAGCCGTTAAATTCTACAACCACCTAAAAGGAAGCGATTCCCAAACCTTCCATAACAAAGCCATCACCTACAGAGAGATTAACCTGGAGAAGAGTCCCCTAAGCAAGCTGGTCCTGGGGCTCTGTTCACAAACACAAACACACCCCAGAGAGCCCCAGGACAGCAGCACAATTAGACCCAAGCAAATCATGAGAAAACAAAAAGATAATTACTTGGCACATTGAAAAGAATTAACAAAGCAAACTAGAATGCTATTTGGCCCTAAACAGAGAGTGGCAGAATACCTGACCACTGTGACTGACCCAAACTTAAGGAAAGCTTTGACTATGTACAGACTCATGGCTATTGAGAAAGGCTGCCGTAGGCAGACATGGCTTTCAAGAAAAGACAGGCTATGTGCACGCTGCCCACAAAATGAGGTGGAAACTGAGCTGCACTTCCTATCCTCCTGCCCAATGTATGACCATATTAGAGACACATATTTCCCTCAGAATACACAGATCCACAAAGAATTTGAAAACAAACCAAAATTCCACAGTGTGCCATCACAGCAGCAAGATTTGTGACCTGTTGCCACAAGAAAAGGGCAACCAGTGAAGAACAAACACCTTTGTAAATATAACCCACATTTATGCTTATTTATTTTCCCTTTTGTACTTTAACCATTTGCACATTGTTACAACAATGTATATATACATAATATGACATTTGTAATGGCTTTATTGTTTTGAAACTTCTTAAGTGTAATGTTTACTGTTAATTTTTATTGTTTATTTCACTTTTGTATATTATCTACCTCACTTGCTTTGGCAATGTTAACACATGTTTCCCATGCCAATAAAGCCCCTTGAAATTAATTGAATTGGTCCTCAAAAGCATATTCAACACCACAGTAAGACGGCTCTTTAATGAAGACCTCAGAGCAGACATACTGTTAATACATGTGACAGATCAACACCTAGAGCATTCTGCCCAGGTAGCGGAACCGAGTGTGAAGATGAAACTCACTGAGCTGTGATGTGTCACCACTGGTTTGCCATGTGCAAGTGTTCCATTTCCGTAGACTTTGTAATTTCACTGAACCAACACCCCTCCCACCCTATCCCCCATCCTCCCAATCACATCAAATCTGCCAAGCCAAACGACTACATCTAAATCAGGCCATTTCATCACAGCGAATCAGACTTTTTTTTTATTACACTCACACTTAGACAAATCCAATTATCTTCTTAATTTAATCAGGCTCACTTTTATGAGCCAATTCATATATTTTCATCACAGGTTTTTCACCTCTCTGTCTCTCCTGCTCCTCTGTGACAGATGATAAGTAACGAGAGGAAAGAAGGAGTTTATTCTGTGTTTCACAATGACGGTCAGACAGGAAATGGAGGTGAACAGCTAAAACAATGTGATCTTGTCTTACAGTAGAAGTGGTGGATGATTTCTGAATATGTTTTATATACAGTGGGGAGAACAAGTATTTGATACACTGCCGATTTTGCAGGTTTTCCTACTTACAAAGCATGTAGAGGTCTGTCATTTTTATCATAGGTACACTTCAACTGTGAGAGACGGAATCTAAAACAAAAATCCAGAAAATCACATTGTATGATTTTTAAGTAATTAATTTGTATTTTATTGCATGACATAAGTATTTGATCACCTACCAACCAGTAAGAATTCCGGCTCTCACAGACCTGTTAGTTTTTCTTTAAGAAGCCCTCCTGTTCTCCACTCATTACCTGTATTAACTGCACCTGTTTGAACTCGTTACCTGTATAAAAGACACCTGTCCACACACTCAATCAAACAGACTCCAACCTCTCCACAATGGCCAAGACCAGAGAGCTGTGTAAGGACATCAGGGGTAAATTGTAGACCTGTACAAGGCTGGGATGGGCTACAGGACAATAGCCAAGCAGCTTGGTGAGAAGGCAACAACTGTTGGCACAATTATTAGAAAATGGAAGAAGTTCAAGATGACGGTCAATCACCCTCGGTCTGGGGCTCCATGCAAGATCTCACCTCGTGGGGCATCAATGATCATGAGGAATGTGAGGGATCAGCCCAGAACTACACGGCAGGACCTGGTCAATGACCTGAAGAGAGCTGGGACCACAGTCTCAAAGAAAACCATTAGTAACACACTACGCCGTCATGGATTAAAATCCTGCAGCGCACGCAAGGTCCCCCTGCTCAAGCCAGCGCATGTCCAGGCCCGTCTGAAGTTTGCCAATGACCATCTGGATGATCCAGAGGAGGAATGGGAGAAGGTCATGTGGTCTGATGAGACAAAAATAGAGCTTTTTGCTCTAAACTCCACTCGCCGTGTTTGGAGGAATAGAAGGATGAGTACAACCCCAAGAACACCATCCCAACTGTGAAGCATGGAGGTGGAAACATCATTCTTTGGGGATGCTTTTCTGCAAAGGGGACAGGACGACTGCACCGTATTGAAGGGAGGATGGATGGGGCCATGTATCGCGAGATCTTGACCAACAACCTCCTTCCCTCAGTAAGAGCATTGAAGATGGGTCGTGGCTGGGTCTTCCAGCATGACAACGACCCGAAACACACAGCCAGGGCAACTAAGGAGTGGCTCCGTAAGAAGCATCTCAAGGTCCTGGAGTGGCCTAGCCAGTCTCCAGACCTGAACCCAATAGAAAATCTTTGGAGGGAGCCGAAAGTCCGTATTGCCCAGCGACAGCCCCGAAACCTGAAGGATCTGGAGAAGGTCTGTATGGAGGAGTGGGCCAAAATCCCTGCTGCAGTGTGTGCAAACCTGGTCAAGAACTACAGGAAACGTATGATCTCTGTAATTGCAAACTAAGGTTTCTGTACCAAATATTCAGTTCTGCTTTTCTGATGTATCAAATACTTATGTCATGCAATAAAATGCAAATTAATTACTTAAAAATCATACAATGTGATTTTCTGGATTTTTGTTTTAGATTCCGTCTCTCACAGTTGAAGTGTACCTATGATAAAAATTACAGACCTCTACATGCTTTGTAAGTAGGAAAACCTGCAAAATCGGCAGTGTATCAAATACTTGTTCTCCCCACTGTAAGTGCAAAGGGACTACATTACATGCACTTTAAGACACAGCAATGTGTGAGATTTACATATGGTACAGGTAGTGGGCTTGCCTGAAGGGAATAAATTACATCTGTAACATTTATTCAGAATTTCTCTTCAAGGCAAGGTCAGATTTTGTCTCTAGAGTTTATTCTAGTGGTAGCATTCTGGGGGGAGGGGGTACAAAATAAAGAGAGACGTGTCACTTTAAATCTCTCCTTGAGCCAATGGTTGTTTTGGGTTACCACTGACATACTTCATAAAAAAAGGCCTAAATACTTGCTGGGTTTATAAATTAATCATTAATATATACACGAGTCACGTAACGTTAGAATAGAAAGTTGCAGCATCTTGAGCAGATGAGAACAAATTCTTGAATCCAAGTGTCAGTGAGTTTAAAAAGTTGGTCATCTCCAGGGTTGGCAGCGTGCAGGGTTTAGCAAGCCTCTTATTGGCTGCTGAGCTCAGTCAGAACAGGCAATGGAAGCAATGGAAGTGGTCAAGGCTTCTGTTACAGAAATTAGAGAATGACGACAGGGTGGATTGTGTGAGCACAGGAAGGGTAACAGAGTAAGAGTAAGGGAGAGGAGACTAAAGGCTGAGGGATGTATGATGTAGGGAAACAGAACAGAGACGGACCGGGTAAAGGTCTTTCAGGAGGACTGAAAGTGAACTCAAGTCAACCTCATCTTAAAATACCACTAGCCATTAGGCAAATGAAGAGATGACTAAAGAGAGTCATGGATGGAGGGATGGAGAAAAGCTGGGTAGGATTCTAGAGCCTTACATTCAGCAGTTGTGAGATGACTAGTGATTGGCTTTAGATGTTTTGATTGGGTCTTAGTTTGGCTACCACAAGAGCTACTAGTGATTGGCTTTAGATGTTAGGATTGGGTCTTAGTCTGGCTCAATAGCAAGATGGCGCAGACAGAGAGGGTCACCTCCTTTTTAGTCCTTAGGAAACTATACAGTACTTCGTTTTTTAATCTATTATTTCTTTCATAACACAGAAAATCTTAAGTGTTATTACATACAGCTGGGAGGAACCATTGGATATCAGAGCGACGTCAACTTACCAACATTACGACCAGGAATGCGACTTTCCTGAAGCGGATCCTTTGTTCGCACCACCACTAAGGGCATTTGATCTGATCTCAGAGGCCGACCCAAAACAACGTCGCTGCAGAAGAGGTAGATGGCCTCTTGGTCAGAATTCGGTGGCATGAACAACACCGGACGCTTCCGAGTATATTACTCCCCAATGTCCAGTCTCTAGATAACAAGGTAGACAAAATTAGGGCAAGGGTTGCCTTCCAGAGAGACATCAGGGATAGTAACATACTCTATTTCACGGAAACATGGCTCTCTCGGGATATGTTTTCGGAGACGGTACAGCCACCGGGATTCTTTATGCGGCGTGCCTACAGAAATAAACGTGCTTCATGATTAACGACTCATGGTGTAATCGTAACAACACACAGGAACTCAAGTCCTTTGTTCACCTGACCTAGAATTACTCAATATCAAATGCCGATCATATTATCTCCCAAGAGATTTCTTGCCGGTTATTGTCACAGCCGTGTATATCCCCCCTCAAGCCGATACCACGGCGGCCTTCAAGGAACTTCACTGGACTCTACACAAACTGGAAACCATATATCCTGAGGCTGCATTTATTGTAGCTGGGGATTTTAACAAAGCAAATTTGAGAACAAGCCTACCTAAATTCTATCAGCATATTGATTGTAGCACTCGTGTGAACAATACACTGGATCACTGCTACTCTAACTTCTGCGATGCATACAAGGCCCTCCCCCACCCTCCCTTTCGCAAATCTGACCATAACTTAATTTTGCTTCCCCCGACCTATTGGCAGAAACTCAAACAGGATGTACCCGGGACGAGAACTATTCAACGCTGGTATGACCAATCGGAATCCACGCTTCTAGATTGTTTTGATCACGCGGACTGGGAAATGTTCCAGGCAGCCTCAGAGAATAATAGCAAAAGAACATTTCTATTTAGAGCAATAAAGAAATGGAATAAATTAACTGAGCATACCAGAAACCTTTCAATATAAAGGTTTGCTGGTGCTCTTTCATGCCGTCCCTAGGAGGGGTGCGTCACTTGAGTGGGTTGAGTTACTGATGTGATCTTCCTGTCTGGGTTGGCGCCCCCCCTTGGTTTGTGCTGTGGTGGAGACCTTTGTGGGCTATACTCGGCCTTGTCTCAGGATTGTAAGTTGGTGGTTGAGGATTTCCCTCTAGTGGTGCGGGGGCTGTGCTTTGGCAAAGTGGGTGGGGTTATATCCTTCCTATTTGGCCCTGTCCGGGGGTTTCTTCGGATGGGGCCACAGTGTCTCCTGACCGCTCCTGTCTCAGCCTCCAGTATTTATGCTGCAGTAGTTTGTGTCGGGGGGCTAGGGTCAGTTGGTTACCTGGAGTACTTCTCCTGTCTTATCCAGTGTCCTGTGTGAATTTAAGTATGCTCTCTCTAATTCTCTCGTTCTCTCTTTCTCTCTGAGAACCTGAGCCCTAGGACCATACGTCAGGACTACCGGGCATGATGACACCTTGCTGTCCCCAGTCCGCCTGGCCTTGCTGCTATTCCAGTTTCAACTGTTCTGCCTGTGGTTACGGAACCCCTACCTGTCCCAGACCTGCTGTTTTCAACTCTTAATGATCGGCTATGAAAAGCCAACTGAGATTTATTCCTGATTATTATTTGACCATGCTTGTCATTTATGAACATTTTGAAAATCTTGGCTCTCTCTAATTTTCTCCTTCTCTCTTTCTTTCTCTCGGAGGACCTGAGCCCTAGGACCATACGTCGGGACTACCGGCCGTGGTGACTCCTTGCTGTCCCCAGTCCGCCTGGCCTTGCTGCTATTCCAGTTTCAACTGTTCTGCCTGCGGTCATGGAACCCCTACCTGTCCCAGACCTGCTGTTTTCAACTCTTAATGATCGGCTATGAAAAGCCAACTGAGATTTATTCCTGATTATTATTTGACCATGCTTGTCATTTATGGAAATTTTGAAAATCTTGGCTCTCTCTAATTTTCTCCTTCTCTCTTTCTTTCTCTCGGAGGACCTGGGCCCTAGGACCATGCGTCGGGACTGCCGCCCGTGGTGACTCCTTGCTGTCCCCAGTCCGCCTGGCCTTGCTGCTATTCCAGTTTCAGCTGTTCTGCCTGCGGTTATGGAACCGCCACCTGTCCCAGACCTGTTGTTTTTCAACTCTTGATGATCGGCTATGAAAAGCCAACTGAAAATTATTCATGATTATTATTTGACCATGCTTGTCACTTATGAACATTTTTGAACATCTTGGCATAGTTCTGTTATAATCTCCACCCGGCACAGCCAGAAGAGGACTGGCCACCCCTCATAGCCTGGTTCCTCTCTAGGTTTCTTCCTAGGTTTTGGCCTTTCTAGGGAGTTTTTCCTAGCCACCGTGCTTCTACACCTGCATTACTAGCTGTTTGGGGTTTTAGGCTGGGTGTCTGTACAGCACTTCGAGATATTAGCTGATGTACGAAGGGCTATATAAAATAAAATTGATTGATTGATTGATATACATTTAAACATTATTTTTAAACAATTTAAATATAATATATAGAAATGTTGTGGGACTATAGTAGATGAAGAATCAATATTTTTTTAGATTTAGTATTTATTGGGTCATTATGTTAGTATATTATGTATGTTTGTAATAGTGTGTTATATGTGGAAATGTGTTCGTATTATAAATTGTATTTTAATGTTTAAGGACTCTTGGAAGATTAGTCCAAATGGGGACTAAAAGAGATCCAAATAAAATCTAATCAAATTAAATCAGAGAATAATAGCGAGTTGTACGCTGATTTGATTAGTGAGTTCATAAGGATGTGTGTTTGAGATGATGTACCCACTGTGACTATTAAAACCTACCCAAACCAGAAAATGTGGATAGATGGCGGCATTCATGCAAAACTGAAAGCGTGAACCACCGCAGTTAACGATGGAAAGATGAGTGGGAATATGTCTGAATACAAACAGTGTAGTTATTCCCTCCGCAAGGCAATCAAACAAGCGAAACGTCGGTATAGGGACAAAGTGGAGTCGCAATTCAATGGCTCAGACACAAAACGTATGTGGCAGGGGCTACGGCCAATCACGGACTACAAAAAGAAAACCAGGAAACGTCACGGACACCGACGTCTTGCTTCCAGAGAAACTAAACATCTTCTTTACCCGCTTTGAGGATAATACAGTGCCACCGACGCGGCCTGCTACCAAGGACTGTGGGCCCTCCATCTCCTTCTCTGTGGCCGACGTGAGTAAGACATTTAAACGTGTTAACACTCGCAAAGCTGCCGGCTCAGACGGCATCCCTAGCCGCGTCCTCAGAGCATGTGCAGACCAGCTGGCTGGTGTGTTCACAGACATATTCAATCTCTCCCTATCCCAGTCTGCTGTCCACACATGCTTCAACATGGCCACCATTGTTTCTGTACCTGAACTAAATGACTATCGCCCCGTAGCACTCACTTCTGTCATTATGAAGAGCTTTGAGAGACTAGTCAAGGATCATATCACCTCCACCATACCTGCCATCCTAGACCCACTTCAATTTGCATACCGTACCAATAGGTCCACAGACGATGCAATCGCCATCACACTGCCCTATCCCATCTGGACAAGAGGAATACCTATGTAAGAATGCTGTTCATTGACTACAGTCCACCCACACAGACAGTGCTGTGAAGAAGATGCAACAACCTCAGGAGGCTGAAGACATTTGGCTTGTCACCTAAATCCCTCACAACGTTTTACAGATGCACAATTGAGATGGTTGTGCGGTCTGCACAATGCATCACCGGGTTCAAACTACCTGCCCTCCAGGGTACCTACAGCAACCGATGTCACCGGAAGGCCAAAAAGATCATCAAGGACAACAACCATCCGAGCCACTGCCTTTTCACCCCGCTACCATCCAGAAGGCCAGGTCAGTACAGGTGTATCAAAGCTGGGACCGAGAAACTGAAAAACAGCTTCTATCTCAAGGCCATCAGACTGTTAAACAGCCATCCCTAACACAGAGAGGCTGCTGACTATATACAGACGTGAAATTATTGGCCTGTTTAATAAATGGATCACTAGTCACTTGAATAATGCCACTTTAATAATGTTTACTTAATATCTTGCATTACTCATCCCATATGTATATACTGCGTTTTATACTATTTATTGCATCTTGCCTATGCCGGTCAGTCATCGCTCATCCATACAGTATATTTATTTGTATATATTGTTATTCCATCCCTTTTCTTAGATTTGTGTGTATTAGGTAGTTGTTGAATTGTTAGATTACTGTTAGATATTACTGCACTGTCGGAACTAGAAGCACAAGTGAGTGATTGTGATTAGATGTTATCATTGGGTCTTAGTCTGGCTACAGCAGGAGCTACTAGTGACTGGGTTTAGATGTTGTTATTGGGTCTTAGTCTGGCTACCACAGGAACTACTAGTAACTGGGTTTAGATGTTGTTATTGGGTCTTAGTCTGGCTACCACAGGAGCTACTAGTAACTGGGTTTAGATGTTGTTATTGGGTCTTAGTCTGGCTACCACAGGAGCTACTAGTAACTGGGTTTAGATGTTGTTATTGGGTCTTAGTCTGGCTACCACAGGAGCTACTAGTAACTGGGTTTAGATGTTGTTATTGGGTCTTAGTCTGGCTACCACAGGAGCTACTAGTAACTGGGTTTAGATGTTGTTATTGGGTCTTAGTCTGGCTACCACAGGAGCTACTAGTGACTGGGCTTAGATGTTAGGATTGGGTCTTAGTCTGGCTACCACAGCAGCTACTAGTGACTGGGTTTAGATGTTGTTATTGGGTCTTAGTCTGGCTACCACAGGAGCTACTAGTGACTGGGTTTAGATGTTGTTATTGGGTCTTAGTCTGGCTACCACAGCAGCTACTAGTGACTGGGTTTAGATGTTGTTATTGGGTCTTAGTCTGGCTACCACAGGAGCTACTAGTGACTGGGTTTAGATGTTAGGATTGGGTCTTAGTCTGGCTACCACAGGAACTACTAGTAACTGGGTTTAGATGTTGTTATTGGGTCTTAGTCTGGCTACCACAGGAGCTACTAGTGACTGGGTTTAGATGTTAGGATTGGGTCTTAGTCTGGCTACCACAGCAGCTACTAGTAACTGGGTTTAGATGTTGTTATTGGGTCTTAGTCTGGCTACCACAGGAACTACTAGTGACTGGGTTTAGATGTTAGGATTGGGTCTTAGTCTGGCTACCACAGCAGCTACTAGTAACTGGGTTTAGATGTTGTTATTGGGTCTTAGTCTGGCTACCACAGCAGCTACTAGTGACTGGGTTTAGATGTTGTTATTGTGTCTTAGTCTGGCTACCACAGGAGCTACTAGTGACTGGGTTTAGATGTTGTTATTGGGTCTTAGTCTGGCTACCACAGGAGCTACTAGTGACTGGGTTTAGATGTTGTTATTGGGTCTTAGTCTGGCTACCACAGGAGCTACTAGTAACTGGGTTTAGATGTTGTTATTGGGTCTTAGTCTGGCTACCACAGGAACTACTAGTGACTGGGTTTAGATGTTAGGATTGGGTCTTAGTCTGGCTACCACAGGAGCTACTAGTAACTGGGTTTAGATGTTGTTATTGGGTCTTAGTCTGGCTACCACAGCAGCTACTAGTAACTGGGTTTAGATGTTGTTATTGGGTCTTAGTCTGGCTACCACAGCAGCTACTAGTGACTGGGTTTAGATGTTGTTATTGGGTCTTAGTCTGGCTACCACAGCAGCTACTAGTGACTGGGTTTAGATGTTGTTATTGTGTCTTAGTCTGGCTACCACAGCAGCTACTAGTAACTGGGTTTAGATGTTGTTATTGGGTCTTAGTCTGGCTACCACAGGAGCTACTAGTAACTGGGTTTAGATGTTGTTATTGGGTCTTAGTCTGGCTACCACAGCAGCTACTAGTAACTGGGTTTAGATGTTGTTATTGGGTCTTAGTCTGGCTACCACAGCAGCTACTAGTGACTGGGTTTAGATGTTGTTATTGTGTCTTAGTCTGGCTACCACAGGAGCTACTAGTAACTGGGTTTAGATGTTGTTATTGGGTCTTAGTCTGGCTACCACAGGAGCTACTAGTGACTGGGCTTAGATGTTGTTATTGGGTCTTAGTCTGGCTACCACAGCAGCTACTAGTAACTGGGTTTAGATGTTGTTATTGGGTCTTAGTCTGGCTACCACAGCAGCTACTAGTGACTGGGTTTAGATGTTGTTATTGTGTCTTAGTCTGGCTACCACAGCAGCTACTAGTGACTGGGTTTAGATGTTAGGATTGGGTCTTAGTCTGGCTACCACAGGAGCTACTAGTAACTGGGTTTAGATGTTGTTATTGGGTCTTAGTCTGGCTACCACAGCAGCTACTAGTAACTGGGTTTAGATGTTGTTATTGGGTCTTAGTCTGGCTACCACAGCAGCTACTAGTGACTGGGTTTAGATGTTGTTATTGTGTCTTAGTCTGGCTACCACAGCAGCTACTAGTAACTGGGTTTAGATGTTGTTATTGGGTCTTAGTCTGGCTACCACAGGAGCTACTAGTAACTGGGTTTAGATGTTGTTATTGGGTCTTAGTCTGGCTACCACAGCAGCTACTAGTAACTGGGTTTAGATGTTGTTATTGGGTCTTAGTCTGGCTACCACAGGAGCTACTAGTGACTGGGTTTAGATGTTGTTATTGGGTCTTAGTCTGGCTACCACAGGAGCTACTAGTAACTGGGTTTAGATGTTGTTATTGGGTCTTAGTCTGGCTACCACAGCAGCTACTAGTGACTGGGTTTAGATGTTGTTATTGGGTCTTAGTCTGGCTACCACAGGAGCTACTAGTGACTGGGTTTAGATGTTAGGATTGGGTCTTAGTCTGGCTACCACAGGAACTACTAGTGACTGGGTTTAGATGTTGTTATTGGGTCTTAGTCTGGCTACCACAGGAGCTACTAGTGACTGGGTTTAGATGTTAGGATTGGGTCTTAGTCTGGCTACCACAGGAGCTACTATTGACTGGGTTTAGATGTTGTTATTGGGTCTTAGTCTGGCTACCACAGGAGCTACTAGTGACTGGGTTTAGATGTTAGGATTGGGTCTTAGTCTGGCTACCACAGCAGCTACTAGTGACTGGGTTTAGATGTTAGGATTGGGTCTTAGTCTGGCTACCACAGGAGCTACTAGTGACTGGGTTTAGATGTTGTTATTGGGTCTTAGTCTGGCTACCACAGGAGCTACTAGTCACTGGGTTTAGATGTTGTTATTGGGTCTTAGTCTGGCTACCACAGCAGCTACTAGTAACTGGGTTTAGATGTTATCATTGGGTCTTAGTCTGGCTACCACAGGAACTACTAGGGACTGGGCTTAGATGTTGTTATTGGGTCTTAGTCTGGCTACCACAGGAACTACTAGTGACTGGGCTTAGATGTTGTTATTGGGTCTTAGTCTGGCTACCACAGGAACTACTAGTGACTGGGCTTAGATGTTGTTATTGGGTCTTAGTCTGGCTACCACAGGAGCTACTAGTGACTGGGTTTAGATGTTGTTATTGGGTCTTAGTCTGGCTACCACAGGAGCTACTAGTGACTGGGTTTAGATGTTGTTATTGGGTCTTAGTCTGGCTACCACAGCAGCTACTAGTGACTGGGTTTAGATGTTGTTATTGGGTCTTAGTCTGGCTACCACAGCAGCTACTAGTGACTGGGTTTAGATGTTGTTATTGTGTCTTAGTCTGGCTACCACAGCAGCTACTAGTAACTGGGTTTAGATGTTGTTATTGGGTCTTAGTCTGGCTACCACAGGAGCTACTAGTAACTGGGTTTAGATGTTGTTATTGGGTCTTAGTCTGGCTACCACAGCAGCTACTAGTAACTGGGTTTAGATGTTGTTATTGGGTCTTAGTCTGGCTACCACAGCAGCTACTAGTGACTGGGTTTAGATGTTGTTATTGTGTCTTAGTCTGGCTACCACAGGAGCTACTAGTAACTGGGTTTAGATGTTGTTATTGGGTCTTAGTCTGGCTACCACAGGAGCTACTAGTGACTGGGCTTAGATGTTGTTATTGGGTCTTAGTCTGGCTACCACAGCAGCTACTAGTAACTGGGTTTAGATGTTGTTATTGGGTCTTAGTCTGGCTACCACAGCAGCTACTAGTGACTGGGTTTAGATGTTGTTATTGTGTCTTAGTCTGGCTACCACAGCAGCTACTAGTGACTGGGTTTAGATGTTAGGATTGGGTCTTAGTCTGGCTACCACAGGAGCTACTAGTAACTGGGTTTAGATGTTGTTATTGGGTCTTAGTCTGGCTACCACAGCAGCTACTAGTAACTGGGTTTAGATGTTGTTATTGGGTCTTAGTCTGGCTACCACAGCAGCTACTAGTGACTGGGTTTAGATGTTGTTATTGTGTCTTAGTCTGGCTACCACAGCAGCTACTAGTAACTGGGTTTAGATGTTGTTATTGGGTCTTAGTCTGGCTACCACAGGAGCTACTAGTAACTGGGTTTAGATGTTGTTATTGGGTCTTAGTCTGGCTACCACAGCAGCTACTAGTAACTGGGTTTAGATGTTGTTATTGGGTCTTAGTCTGGCTACCACAGGAGCTACTAGTGACTGGGTTTAGATGTTGTTATTGGGTCTTAGTCTGGCTACCACAGGAGCTACTAGTAACTGGGTTTAGATGTTGTTATTGGGTCTTAGTCTGGCTACCACAGCAGCTACTAGTGACTGGGTTTAGATGTTGTTATTGGGTCTTAGTCTGGCTACCACAGGAGCTACTAGTGACTGGGTTTAGATGTTAGGATTGGGTCTTAGTCTGGCTACCACAGGAACTACTAGTGACTGGGTTTAGATGTTGTTATTGGGTCTTAGTCTGGCTACCACAGGAGCTACTAGTGACTGGGTTTAGATGTTAGGATTGGGTCTTAGTCTGGCTACCACAGGAGCTACTATTGACTGGGTTTAGATGTTGTTATTGGGTCTTAGTCTGGCTACCACAGGAGCTACTAGTGACTGGGTTTAGATGTTAGGATTGGGTCTTAGTCTGGCTACCACAGCAGCTACTAGTGACTGGGTTTAGATGTTAGGATTGGGTCTTAGTCTGGCTACCACAGGAGCTACTAGTGACTGGGTTTAGATGTTGTTATTGGGTCTTAGTCTGGCTACCACAGGAGCTACTAGTCACTGGGTTTAGATGTTGTTATTGGGTCTTAGTCTGGCTACCACAGCAGCTACTAGTAACTGGGTTTAGATGTTATCATTGGGTCTTAGTCTGGCTACCACAGGAACTACTAGGGACTGGGCTTAGATGTTGTTATTGGGTCTTAGTCTGGCTACCACAGGAACTACTAGTGACTGGGCTTAGATGTTGTTATTGGGTCTTAGTCTGGCTACCACAGGAACTACTAGTGACTGGGCTTAGATGTTGTTATTGGGTCTTAGTCTGGCTACCACAGGAGCTACTAGTGACTGGGTTTAGATGTTGTTATTGGGTCTTAGTCTGGCTACCACAGGAGCTACTAGTGACTGGGTTTAGATGTTGTTATTGGGTCTTAGTCTGGCTACCACAGCAGCTACTAGTAACTGGGTTTAGATGTTGTTATTGGGTCTTAGTCTGGCTACCACAGCAGCTACTAGTGACTGGCTTTAGATGTTGTTATTGGGTCTTAGTCTGGCTACCACAGCAGCTGCTAGTGACTGGGTTTAGATGTTGTTATTGGGTCTTAGTCTGGCTACCACAGGAGCTACTAGTGACTGGGTTTAGATGTTGTTATTGGGTCTTAGTCTGGCTACCACAGGAGCTACTAGTGACTGGGTTTAGATGTTGTTATTGGGTCTTAGTCTGGCTACCACAGCAGCTACTAGTGACTGGGCTTAGATGTTGTTATTGGGTCTTAGTCTGGCTACCACAGGAGCTACTAGTGACTGGGTTTAGATGTTGTTATTGGGTCTTAGTCTGGCTACCACAGGAGCTACTAGTGACTGGGTTTAGATGTTGTTATTGGGTCTTAGTCTGGCTACCACAGGAGCTACTAGTGACTGGGTTTAGATGTTGTTATTGGGTCTTAGTCTGGCTACCACAGCAGCTACTAGTGACTGGGCTTAGATGTTAGGATTGGGTCTTAGTCTGGCTACCACAGGAGCTACTAGTGACTGGGTTTAGATGTTGTTATTGGGTCTTAGTCTGGCTACCACAGCAGCTACTAGTGACTGGGTTTAGATGTTGTTATTGGGTCTTAGTCTGGCTACCACAGCAGCTACTAGTGACTGGGTTTAGATGTTGTTATTGGGTCTTAGTCTGGCTACCACAGCAGCTACTAGTGACTGGGCTTAGATGTTAGGATTGGGTCTTAGTCTGGCTACCACAGGAACTACTAGTAACTGGGTTTAGATGTTGTTATTGGGTCTTAGTCTGGCTACCACAGCAGCTACTAGTGACTGGGCTTAGATGTTAGGATTGGGTCTTAGTCTGGCTACCACAGGAGCTACTAGTGACTGGGTTTAGATGTTAGGATTGGGTCTTAGTCTGGCTACCACAGGAGCTACTAGTGACTGGGTTTAGATGTTAGGATTGGGTCTTAGTCTGGCTACCACAGGAGCTACTAGTGACTGGGTTTAGATGTTGTTATTGGGTCTTAGTCTGGCTACCACAGGAGCTACTAGTAACTGGGTTTAGATGTTGTTATTGGGTCTTAGTCTGGCTACCACAGGAACTACTAGTGACTGGGCTTAGATGTTAGGATTGGGTCTTAGTCTGGCTACCACAGCAGCTACTAGTGACTGGCTTTAGATGTTGTTATTGGGTCTTAGTCTGGCTACCACAGCAGCTACTAGTGACTGGGTTTAGATGTTATCATTGGGTCTTAGTCTGGCTACCACAGGAGCTGCTAGTGACTGGGTTTAGATGTTGTTATTGGGTCTTAGTCTGGCTACCACAGCAGCTACTAGTGACTGGGTTTAGATGTTGTTATTGGGTCTTAGTCTGGCTACCACAGGAGCTACTAGTAACTGGGTTTAGATGTTGTTATTGGGTCTTAGTCTGGCTACCACAGGAACTACTAGTGACTGGGTTTAGATGTTGTTATTGGGTCTTAGTCTGGCTACCACAGGAGCTACTAGTAACTGGGTTTAGATGTTGTTATTGGGTCTTAGTCTGGCTACCACAGCAGCTACTAGTGACTGGGTTTAGATGTTGTTATTGGGTCTTAGTCTGGCTACCACAGGAGCTACTAGTGACTGGGTTTAGATGTTGTTATTGGGTCTTAGTCTGGCTACCACAGGAACTACTAGTGACTGGGCTTAGATGTTAGGATTGGGTCTTAGTCTGGCTAACACAGGAACTACTAGTGACTGGGTTTAGATGTTGTTATTGGGTCTTAGTCTGGCTACCACAGGAGCTACTAGTAACTGGGTTTAGATGTTGTTATTGGGTCTTAGTCTGGCTACCACAGGAGCTACTAGTGACTGGCTAAGCAGCTACTAGTGACTGGGTTTAGATGTTATCATTGGGTCTTAGTCTGGCTACCACAGGAGCTACTAGTGACTGGGTTTAGATGTTGTTATTGGGTCTTAGTCTGGCTACCACAGGAACTACTAGTGACTGGGTTTAGATGTTGTTATTGGGTCTTAGTCTGGCTACCACAGGAGCTACTAGTGACTGGTTTTAGATGTTAGGATTGGGTCTTAGTCTGGCTACCACAGGAGCTACTAGTGACTGGCTTTAGATGTTGTTATTGGGTCCAGCCCCATCCAGCGAAGAACATCCCCGGCTCATTTGTTGATTGTTGATTTTCCTTTGAGGCCTCTCCTGTCTAATGAGTTATAGTACATGTCTGTTTGGCGTTGAGCCCCACTAGTACAGTACCTTCCTTTACTCTCTGATTGATCACATTACAGTTAACTAAATATCAGCAGATCGCTCCAGGCCAAGGCTCAACCATTAAAGTTTACACACTGGACACATTTATCACTTCCTGTTGGACACATTCATCACTTCCTTTGTCTTTTTTATAACACCGACTCATCACTGCTTCCCGTGTTTCAAACAGCAGATGATAAATGCCCAAACCACTCACCTTCTCTCTTCTTCTTTTTTCCCATCTCTTTCCATTTTCTCCCCTTCTGCTCTTTGTACTTTCCCTGTCCCTGTCCCTGCCTTTCATTTGAATGAAATATGACAGCTCCAGTGAAAGACTACGCGGTGCGGTGAAGCACCAGCACTTTCAGTTATTCTTTAGTCCGCTTGTTAATGTCAGGATGTGAAAGGGGATCAGGCAACGGGAGACTGACAGGGATGAACCAGCAGCATAGAGATGAACATACAGAGGACAGGATAAATACAACACAGACGTACCCTGAGAGAGGCATTGTGACACTCTAATAAACTCCCATAATGCTGATGGGCAGGATGATGTCCTGTGCCTGACACATATTTCATGTTGCTGTTACAGTCTCTCATCCCTGCCTGTCAATAATGCAAAGCACATGCACTCCCCCTATTTCTAGCCAGGACTTAGTGTACTCCGATGATCCCAAGGGTCAATTGAAAGGACAGTGGAAGAGACCAACCTAACTTGTGTGTACAAGTTGTTGCCCACTGGGGTAGAGTTATACTGTAATGCATTGCAAATGCATTTAGTTTTACAAACCAAAATAAAAATTGACAAGCAAAAAGACGACAAGAAAATCAACTCTGGGCAATCGCAAGATGACTCCTGAAAACGAGAGATCCATTTTATTTGGGGAACAGAGCCCAGAAGTGGTGAGAAGATAGTTAAAAGCCAGACTGTGATTAAACACAGCAGATAAAACACTCAGACACTTGATGATTACTGAGCAAGGTGGGCACCTTCCTATAAATTATTCTGCTTTCTGCAGGGTGAAATGGGAAACTAGTCTGGAGATAGGACCTCTATCTCCAGACTCCGCAGGTCAGCGGAGTCAATCACCACCTTCCGGAGACACCTGAAACCCCACCTCTTTAAGGAATACCTAGGATAGGATAAAGTAATCCTTCTAACCCCCCCCCCCCCCCCCTTAAATGAGTTAGATGCACTATTGTAAAGTGGTTGTTCCACTGGATATCATAAGGTGAATGCACCAATTTGTAAGTCGCTCTGGATAAGAGCGTCTGCTAAATGACTTAAATGTAATGTAAATGCAGGCCGAGATGGGAAGCTAGTCTAGAGATAGGACCTCTTTCTACAGGGCAAGATGAGGAGCTAGTCTGGAGATAAGATCTCTCTCTACAGGGCGAGAAGGGAAGCTAGTCTGGAGATAGGACCTCTTTCTGCAGGGTGAGATGGGGAGCTAGTCTGGAGATAGGACCTCTTTCTACAGGGCGAGAAGGGAAGCTAGTCTGGAGATAGGACCTCTTTCTGCAGGGTGAGATGGGGAGCTAGTCTGGAGATAGGACCTCTTTCTGCAGGGTGAGAAGGGAAGCTAGTCTGGAGATAGGACCTCTTTCTACAGGGCGAGAAGGGAAGCTAGTCTGGAGATAGGACCTCTTTCTGCAGGGTGAGATGGGGAGCTAGTCTGGAGATAGGACCTCTTTCTGCAGGGCGAGAAGGGAAGCTAGTCTGGAGATAGGACCTCTTTCTACAGGGTGAGAAGGGAAGCTAGTCTGGAGATAGGACCTCTTTCTGCAGGGTGAGAAGGGAAGCTAGTCTGGAGATAGGACCTCTTTCTACAGGGTGAGAAGGGAAGCTAGTCTGGAGATAGGACCTCTTTCTGCAGGGTGAGATGGGGAGCTAGTCTGGAGATAGGACCTCTTTCTACAGGGCAAGATGAGGAGCTAGTCTGGAGATAGGACCTCTTTCTGCAGGGTGGGATGGGAAGTTAGTCTGGAGATAGGACCTCTTTCTACAGGGTGAGATGGGAAGTTAGTCTGGAGATAGGACCTCTTTCTACAGGGCGAGATGGGGAGCTAGCAGGGAGATAAGATCTCTTTCTGCAGGGCGAGATGGGAAGCTAGTCTGGAGATAGGACCTCTTTCTACAGGGCGAGATGGGGAGCTAGCAGGGAGATAAGATCTCTTTCTGCAGGGCGAGATGGGAAGCTAGTCTGGAGATAGGACCTCTTTCTACAGGGCGAGATGGGGAGCTAGCAGGGAGATAAGATCTCTTCTGCAGGGCGAGATGGGAAGCTAGTCTAGAGATAGGACCTCTTTCTGCAAGGTGAGATGGGGAGCTAGCAGGGAGATAAGATCTCTTCTGCAGGGCGAGATGGGAAGCTAGTCTAGAGATAGGACCTCTTTCTGCAGGGCGGGATGGGAAGCTAGCAGGGAGATAAGATCTCTTTCTGCAGGGCGAGATGGGAAGCTAGTCTGGAGATAGGACCTCTTTCTACAGGGCGAGATAGGGAGCTAGCAGGGAGATAAGATCTCTTTCTGCAGGGCGAGATGGGAAGCTAGTCTGGAGATAGGACCTCTTTCTACAGGGTGAGATGGGGAGCTAGCAGGGAGATAAGATCTCTTTCTGCATGGCGGGATGGGAAGCTAGTCTGGAGATAGGACCTCTTTCTGCACGGTGGGATGGGAAACTAGTCTAGAGATAGGACCTCTTTTTACAGGGTGAGATGGGAAGCTAGTCTGGAGATAGGACCTCTTTCTACAGGGTGAGAAGGGAAGCTAGTCTGGAGATAGGACCTCTTTCTACAGGGCGAGATGGGGAGCTAGCAGGGAGATAGGACCTCTTTCTATAGCGTGAGATGGGAAGCTAGTCTGGAGATAGGACCTCTTTCTACAGGGCGAGATGGGGAGCTAGCAGGGAGATAAGATCTCTTTCTGCAGGGCGAGATGGGAAGCTAGTCTAGAGATAGGACCTCTTTCTGCAGGGCGAGATGGGAAGCTAGTCTAGAGATAGGACCTCTTTCTGCATGGCGGGATGGGAAGCTAGTCTGGAGATAGAACCTCTTTCTACAGGGCGAGATGGGGAGCTACAGTAATCTGGAGATAGGACCTCTTTCTGCAGGGTGGGATGGGATGCTAGTTTGGAGATTGGACCTCTTTCTACAGGGCGAGAAGGGAAGCTAGTCTGGAGATTCTACCTCTTTCTACAGGGTGAGAAGGGAAGCTAGTTTGGAGATAGGACCTCTTTCTACAGAGCGAGAAGGGAAGCTAGTCTGGAGATTCTACCTCTTTCTACAGGGTGAGAAGGGAAGCTAGTTTGGAGATAGGACCTCTTTCTACAGAGCTAGAAGGGAAGCTAGTCTGGAGATAAGACCGCTTCCTACAGGGTGAGATGGGAAGCTAGTCTGGAGATAGGACCTCTTTCTACAGGGTGAGAAGGGAAGCTAGTCTGGAGATAGGACCTCTTTCTACAGGGCGAGAAGGGAAGCTAGTCTGGAGATAGGACCTCTTTCTACAGGGCGAGAAAGGAAGCTAGTCTGGAGATAGGACCTCTTTCTACAGGGTGAGAAGGGAAGCTAGTCTGGAGATAGGACCTCTTTCTACAGGGTGAGAAGGGAAGCTAGTCTGGAGATAAGACCGCTTCCTACAGGGTGAGAAGGGAAGCTAGTCTGGAGATAGGACCTCTTTCTACAGGGCGAGAAGGGAAGCTAGTCTGGAGATAGGACCTCTTTCTACAGGGCGAGAAGGGAAGCTAGTCTGGAGATAGGACCTCTTTCTACAGGGCGAGAAAGGAAGCTAGTCTGGAGATAGGACCTCTTTCTACAGGGCGAGAAGGGAAGCTAGTCTGGAGACAGGACCTCTTTCTGCAGGGCGAGATGAGGAGCTACAGTAATCTGGAGATAGGACCTATTTTTTCCCTCAGGCTCTTTAGAGACCAAACCTCGGGACAAGGCCCCTTTTGAGTGAGTGCAATCCACCCTCATGTGTTAATGTCCCTCTGGCACTCTCCGACAGAACCTCAATATCGCTAAATGGCCCCATGTCATCGAAGTGTCAGTTAAGGCTTTTTATGATAGGCATTTTAGTCTAGAGTGTGCCAGCATTTCACAGAGTGACATCAGCCCGAGGATCGACCTGTCTCGGCTTACATCAATGGGAGGGGTCGTTTTATGACGACAGTGGCCCTGGCCACATAAAAGGGTCACCTCAATCACAGCGTGAGCGTCTGTGTTTCCACTGACCCAGAATTAGGTCCAAGTCAATGAAAACAATGCTGTTACTTACGACAAAGGCAGTCCATTGTCTGTTTATCTGGAGCAATTCAGAGTTGAAGAGTTGTTGTTTAGTAAAAAAAAATCACTATCTCTTTCAGTCCAGGAGTCTGAACCAATATGATGTCTGTATTATCTCTTTCATTACCTGTTTACCATCCTCCTTTCATCATTTGGATGATTCACTCAAGGCAAAACATGTCAGAACTTTCAGAACCATGGTTGTAGGTGGAAATTAGATTTATAGTAAGCCAGATTACACTATGCCACTTTTTGTACGAAGTCAAACTTCAGTATCCAAACTTCAGTAAGCTCAGGGCTCATGAATTACTTAGAGATGAGAGGCCTGCATCTGAATTACGCAACACATTTTCTCACAGAGATTGCGTCATTTAATGTTGAATAAGCTCATCACACAAGGGATTCACACAACACAACTACTGCATAAGACATTGTGACGCACTAGAGCTCTAGTCACCTGCATATCGATCTTATTATCATCACACTGATTACAGAGTGATTACACTCCTCATCAGAGCGTTTTGGATGCCTGCGGTGGACTACAAAGTAGAAACTGACAGCAACAGAGACAATGCATAAGCAGTGATGAGGGAGACAGAGGCAGAGAGGCAGAGAGGCAGAGAGGCAGAGAGGCAGAGGCAGAGGCAGAGAGGTTTTAAATATGAATGGAGAAATCACAGCTCATTCCACACACATCTTTACAGACACATCATGCCAGGCTGCAGGTGCTCAGGGTCTGCCCTCAATCCCTCTAGCGACATACACCTTCACACGAGTTAGACGCTGCTCTCGCCCTTGGCTCAGAGACAGACAGGGAAAAAAGGGGCCGGGGGAGAGGGAGAGGGGGAAGGGATAGAGGTAAGAGGATACAACAAAATCTAAAAGGGAAGTCTCTCGCTCTCACACAGGAGGTTGATGGCATCTTAATTGGGGAGTAAGGGCTTGTGGTAATGGCTGGAGCAGAATAGGTGGAATGGTATCACATCAAACATTCAATTTTCTCCATTCCAGACATGATTATGAGCCGTCCTCCCCTCAGAGGCCTACAGTGCTCTCTCACTGTTTCTATCTCTGTCCATCTCTCTGTCTCTCCTCTCCACCCCTTTCCTTCTCTCCCTCACCCTCTCCTCCATAACTGTCTCTCAGTCTGAATCTCCTGAATCTACCTGTCCCTTTCCCTCTGGACTCTGTCTCTCTCTGACAGTCACTAGCTACCTTTAAATGTTAACGGCACTGAGTTAAACTAAGGTACGCTCTCCTTAATCTAGTGCTGCTTCTGTGAAGGAATTTAAGTCTCATACACCATCCTCATCTGCCCCAGACATGTTTTTTTCTCTCTCTGGTCTCAAGTATTTGGTGTCTAAGGGCAGCAGGCAGCCTTGAGGTTAGAGCGTTGGGCCAGTAACCGAATGGTCTCTGGTTTGAATCCTGATGCTGACAAGGTGAAAAAATCTGTTGCTGTGCCCTTGAGCTGTGCTCTTGAGCACTTGCTCCAGGAGTACTTGACAGCGGTGACCCTGGCTGTGACCCCATCCCCTGTGGGTATCTCAGGAGGAGTCAGGATATGCAAGAAACACATTTCCATGACACACTTGTAACGGGACAAATAAAGTACCCCCCAAATTATAACAGAAGGACAGCATCTAGCCTTCTGATCCATGTGTTAGTAACATTAACGGAAAGTGAAGCTGTGCCTTTCACAGAAGCGAAGCCAGCGCCTTTTCATTATATTTGTGTGCTGGTAAAAGGTCTACAGTGTTAAACTTAATCTTTAACTTAATCCTCCATCAATTGAGACTAATGCAACGGACCTTTTATCCAAAACACTTACAATGAGCATAGCTACATCACCATCAAAGCTAGATAAATAATCACACTTCACCATATATCACCATTCTTAATTGCATTTTCCTATCACTCTAACCTATATGTAATTACCGTTTACCTAAACATATCTCACCCATCAAATACACATAGCATGTTTCCTTTATCTGCTGTGGTCCACTGTCACATCATACCTGATCTCAGGTCATTTAGAGTCATGCCCAGTGATTCAGAGTCATGCTGTTATGACATGCCCAGTGAGTCTTTCCCTTCTCTATCTCCTACCTTTCTCCTACCATCTCCCTCTTTATCTCCTACCTTTCTCCCACCATCTCCCTCTTCCCCTCTCTATCTCCCACCATCTCCCTCTTCCCCTCTCTATCTCCTACCTTTCTCTTACCATCTCCCTCTTTCCCCTCTCTATCTCCTACCTTTCTCCCACCATCTCCCTCTTTCCCTTCTCTATCTCCTACCTTTCTCCCACCATCTCCCTCTTTCCCCTCCCTCTCTACACTCCAGGGTTGACAGTTCGTCTGGTCTTTGATTTACATGCTAGGGAACAGGTGGAAATTACATTAGCCGTAATAACATGAGAAAGAAAAAACCCGTGCAGAGATAGATAGCTGAGCTAATGAATCAGAAGTGGCACTCATATAGTATGCTCCACACACATCCCAGAGGGGAGATCCCGGCGTAGATCTGTGAGTTTATCCTGCTTATTTCATTCCACTTATAAAAGTAAGTGCAGACAGTTGAAGCTGATATGATATTTTAAAAATATATATGAAAGATTTAATTGCAGATTGTGTATAAGGAAAGTTGTTTTTTCTGATCAGGTTACTTGGTAAGGAAAACCTCCAGGCCCTAATTATGTAGAACTAGTCATATTCAAGTCATAGTCAAGGCTGGGCTGGATACATGAACTGAACCATGGCGTGGACACAAATGATCGCCTTGCTTCAGGTCCTTATGAAACTATGCAGTAATTCGTTTTGTATGTATTATTTATTACATTGTTAGCCCAGAAAATCTCAAGTGTTATTACATAGACCCCGGAAGAACTATTGGATATAAAAGCAACGTCAACTTACCATCATTATGAACAGGAATACGTCTTTCCTGAAGAGGATCCCTTGTTCAGACCCCCACCCTGGACATGGGATCTTATCCCAGAGGCCGACCCAAAACAACGCGGTCGCCGCAGGAGAGGCAGATGGAGTCAGACTTCGGAGGCATGCACACCATCCACCGCTTCCGAGCATATTTACTCGCCAATGTCCAATCTCTAGACAACAAGGTGGACGAAATTAGGGCACGAGTTGCCTTCCAGAGAGACATCAGAGATTTTAACATTCTCTGTTTCATGGACACATGGCTCACTCAGGATATGTTGTCAGAGTCGGTACAGCCACCCGGTTTCTTCACACATCGAGCCAACAGAAACAAACATCTCTCTGGTAAGAAGAAGGGCGGGGGTGTATGCCTTATGATTAACAACTCATAGTGTAATCATAATACAGGAACTCAAATCGTTTGTTCACCTGACCTAGAATTCCTTACAATCAAATGTCGACCACATTATCTACCAAGAGAATTCTCTTCAATTATAATCACAGCCATGTATACCCCCCACCCCCAAGCAGATACCTCGACGGACCTTTAAGAACTTCTCTGGACTCCATGTAAATTGGAAACCATATATCCTGAGGCAGCATTTATTGTAGCTGTGGATTTTAACAAAGCTAATCTGAGAACAAGGCTTCCTAAATTCTATCAGCATATCAAATGCGCGACATGCGCTGGTAGCATTCTGGCCCTCCCTACGGCAAATCTGACCATGACTCAATTTTGTTGCTCCCAGCCTAAAGACAGAAACTAAAACAGGAAATGCCCGTGCTCAGGTCTAACCAACGCTGGTCTGACCCATCGAATTCCACGCTTCAAGATTGCTTCGATTACGTGGACTGGGATATGTTCCGGGTAGCCTCAGACAACAACATTGACGTATACGCTGACTCAGTGAGCGAGTTTATTAGGAAGTGCATCAGTGACGTTTTACCCACTGTGACTATTAAAACTTTCCCTAAACAGAAACCGTGGATTGATGGCAGCATTCGCGCAAAACTGAAAACGTGAACCACCATTTTTAGTCATGGCAAGGCGACTGGAACACCAAACACAAACACCACTGTAACAGTACTCTGCTTGCGTTGTGTACAATCAATCACCGACACGAACTCCAACGTGTAGCACCAGTCATGGAGATTTATTCTGATAGGAACAGCACAAAATTGCACGTCATGCAATGCACGGCTCACCATCCAACTCTGCACTCATGCACGCTGGTTTGGTGCTTGTTCACATGACCTAATACAAACAGAGTAGCATTCCTTCCGCAAGGCAATCAAACAAGCAAAGCGTCAGTATAGAGACAAAGTAGAGTCGCAATTCAACGGCTCAAACACGAGATGTATGTGGCAGAGTCTAAAGTCAATCACGGATTACAAAAGGAAAACCAGTCCCGTCGCAGACATCGACGTCTTGCTCCCAGACAAATTAAACAAATTCTTTGCTAGCTTTGAGGACAATACAGTGCCACTGACACGGCCCGCTACCAAAGCCTGTGGGTTCTCCTTCACTGTGGCCAACGTGAGTAAAATATTTAAACGCGTTAACCCTCGCAAAGCTGCCGGTCCAGACGGCATTCCTTGCCGCGTCCTCAGAGCATGCGCAAACCAGCTGGCTGGTGTGTTTATGGACATATTCAATCTCTCCCTATCCCAGTCTGCTGTGCCCACATGCTTGAAGATGGCCACCATTGTTCCTGTTCCCAAGAAAGCTAAGATAACTGAACTAAATGACTATCGCCCTGTAGCACTCACATCTGTCATCATGAAGTGCTTTGAGAGACTAGTCAAGAATCATATCACCTCCACCATACCTGATACCCTAGACCCACTCCAATTTGCTTACCGCCCCAATAGGTCCACAGACGACGCAATCGCCATCACACTGCACACTGCTCTATCCCATCTGAAAAAGAGGAATTCCTATGTAAGAATGCTGTTCGTTGACTTCAGCTCAGCATTTAACACCATAGTACCCTCCAAACTCGTCATTAAGCTCGAGACCCTGGGTCTCAACCCCGCACTGTGCAACTGGGTCCTGGACTTTCTGACGGGCCGCCCCCAGGTGGTGAGGGTAGGAAACAATACCTCCACCCCGCTGATCCTCAACACTGGGTCTCCACAAGGGTGCGTCCTCAGCCCTCTCCTGTACTCCTTGTTCACCCACGATTGCGTGGCCATGCACGCCTCTAACTCAATCATCAAGTTTGCAGACGACACTACAGTGGTAGGCTTTATTACGAACAACGACGAGACGGCCTACAGGGAGGAGGTGAGGGCACTCAGAGTGTGGTGTCAGGAAAATAACCTCTCACTCAAAGTCAACAAAACATAGGAGATGACCGTGGACTTCAGGAAACAGCAGATGGAGCATTCCCCCATCCACACCGATGGGACAGTAGTGGAGAAGGTGGAAAGTTTTAAGTTCCTCAGCATACACATCACAGACAAACTGAAATGGTCCATCCACACAGACAGCGTGGTGAAGAAGGTGCAACAGCTCCTCTTCAACCTCAGGAGGCTGAAGAAATTTGGCTTGTCACCTAAAACACTCAAACGTTTACAGATGCACAGTCGAGAGCATCCTGTCGGGCTGTATCACTGGCTGGTACGGCAACTGCTCCGCCCACAACCACAAGTCTCTCCAGAGGGTAGTGCGGTCTGCACAACGCATCACCGGGGGTGAACTACCTGCCCTCCAGGACACCTACACCACCCAATGTCACAGGAAGGCCAAAAAGATCATCAAGGACATCAACCACCCGAGCCACAGCCTGTTCACCCCGCTATCATCCAGAAGGCGAGGTCAGTACAGGTGCATCAAAGCTGGGACCGAGAGACTGAAAAACAGCTTCTATCTCAAGGCCATCAGACTGTTAAACAGCCATCACTAACATAGAGTGGCTGCTGCCAACATACAGACTCAAATCTCTCGCCACCTTAATAAATGTAAAAAATGTATTTAATAAATGTATCACTAGTCACTTTAAATAACGCCACTTTAATAATGTCTATATATCCTACATTACTCATCTCATATGTATATACTGTATTCTATACCATCTATTGCATCTTGCCTATGTCGCACTGCCATCGCTCATCCATAAATGTATATCTACATATTCTTATTCATCCCTTTACATTTGTGTGTATAAGGTAGTCATTGTGAATTTCTTAGATTACTTGTTAGATATTACTGCACTGTCGGAACTAGAAGCACAACCATTTCGCTACACTCGCATTAACATCTGCTAACCATGTGTATGTGACCAATAAAATTTGATTTGATTTGGGATACATGGACTGAGGTAGTGGATACTGAGGTAGTTGATACATGGACTGAGGTAGTGGATATGTGGAGTGAAGTAGTAGATACATGCACTGAGGTAGTGGATACATGGACTGAGGTAGTGGATACGTGGACTGAGGTAGTGGATACTGAGGTAGTTGATACATGGACTGAGGTAGTGGATATTTGGAGTGAAGTAGTAGATACATGCACTGAGGTAGTGGATACATGGACTGAGGTAGTGGATACGTGGACTGAGGTAGTGAATACATGGACTGAGGTAGTGGATACATGGACTGAGGTAGTGGATACTGAGGTAGTTGATACATGGACTGAGGTAGTGAATACATGGCCTGAGGTAGTGGATACGTGGACTGAGGTAGGGATACACAGACTGAGGTAGTGACCGCCCCCAGATGGTAAGGGTAGGTAAAAACACACCCGCCACGCTGATCCTCAACACGGGGGCCACTCAGGGGTGCGTGCTCAGTCCCCTCCTGTACTCCCTGTTCACTGATGACTGCATGGCCAGGCACGACTCCAACACCATCATTAACCCTTGTGTAGTCTTAACATTCTGTATAATCCCTTTGTCCTCAGGGTTAAAAATGACCCGCCTTCACTAAACTCCTAAAATAAAGCAGCCTAATTGATTTTTAAGCCACAAATCTATTTTGCATGAAGAAAAAACCTGTCAATAATCACAAACTTTGGGAATATCTGGGTTTTCCCTCTTCACAATGCAGAAAGACTGCTTTTAATCAGTGGACACCACTCGTTTTTATTACAACACACCTGTCATAATTGTTTTCTCTACTAAAGTAGAGGTTTATTATTATTGCTCAAGGTACTGCATAGGTGTAAACATAATTTAGCAAGAGATAGTACTTGTATAGCCTAAGAAAGTAGCAGAAATGTGCAGAAAGTAGTTTTGAATGCATTTTATTGAAGGGAAACAATAACAGTCTTGAACTTTTGTGGCAATATAGGGATATATTCCTATATTCTGTACAATGAGGAATTCAACTACATAATACTAGTCTTTTCCCATTTATTGAACCTTTTCCCCCACCCACAAGATCTTAAAGATCTGCCCCTATATACACATTTTTGCTTAGAACGACATACCCAAATCTAACTGCCTGTAGCTCAGGTCCTGAAGCAAGGATATGCATATTATTGGTACCATTTGAAAGGAAACACTTTGAAGTTTGTGGAAATGTGAAAGGAATGTAGGAGAATATAACACTTTGATAACACATTTTTTTGTACCATCAAAAATGCATTATTCCAGCCCAGGTCCAATTTAGATTTTGTCCATCAGATGGCAGCAGTGTATGTGCAAAGTATTAGACTGATCCAATGAACCATTGTATACCTGTTCAAAATTTTGTATCAAGACTGCCCAAATGTGCCTAATTTGTTTATTAATAACTTTTCATGTTCAAAATTGTGCGCTCTCCTCAAACAATAGCATGGTATTCTTTCACTGTAATAGCTATATTAATGGACAGTGCAGATTAACAATAATTTAAGTTTTCTGCCAATCTCAGATATGTCTATGTCCTGGGAAATGTTCTTGTTACATACAACCTCATGCTAATCACATTAGCCTACGTTAGCTCAATCGTCGCAAGGACGTGACATCAATCCCGAAGAAGATAAACCACAACAATAAATAAGAATAAAATAAGATAATAGATACAAAACATAAATGTGAAGAACATAAATCAATCAACTCTAATTAGCACATGTAGGACAGTATGCAAGCATATGTGCATGGACTTTGCAGATGTATTTCTCACATGTGCAGCACACAGTATTTGTTTTTGAGTCCTTCTTTGGGGGGCAGAATTGGCATCTCCTCCTTTTGCCTGCCCCAGCTCTAGGACACATCAATGATGTTATGGAAGATGACCAGGGGCCAGCAGGCAGTCATCCTCCTGCAACTGTAGGTTCCAATCACCTTGTCCAGGTTGTTCACGCCTCCTTTGTTGTGGTTGTAGTCCAGGATGACGGCTGGCTTCCTGTCCTCACGATCACTGATCTCAGCCGTTTTGTGCAGTGTGCTCAGGAGGACCACATTCTTGTTCCTCTTTGGGAGGTAAGAAACTAGAGTGGTGGTGGGGATGAAGGCAAACTTTGATGAGAAGGCCTCTCTCCCCCTTGTTGCAAGGAGTGCAGGGCTTGTTGTTTCTAACTGTGACAACCATGGTGATCTTCCTCTTCAGAAGCTGCTGGCTGAGTTCATAAGAGGTGAAGAAATTGTCACGCGTGACGTTGTGCCCCCTCAGTCCATCTGTCACATCAAGCACAAGCTGCATCCACTTGTTCTTCTCCGGGCCTCCACTGGTCTGCTTCCCTGTGTAGACTTGCATCTTCCAAGCGTAGCTGGATTGTGTGTCACAGGCCACCTCCATCTTGATTCCATACTTTGCTGGCCTGCTGGGATTATACTGCCGGAAAGGACAGTGACCTTTTGACCAAAGAGATTGCTATCAGTACTTAGTATCAGTGTCACAGGAAACAATCACATAAATCAATGATATTAGAGCGATACATAATAAAATGAACAGTGAAAATCACTTACATTACAGATATGAAAATAAACATTTACCTCTGAATGGAACCAGTTGCTCATCCACTGTTACTTCAGGCCCAGGGCTGTAGAGGTATGGCAGATGCTCCATCCACTTCTCCCAGACCTCTCTTATGGCCGCCAGTTTGTCTCTCACATGTCTTGCAGGTCTTGACTCACAATTATCAAATCGTATCATTCTTGAGAAAGTGTGAACGACTTTCAGTGGCATCGTGGCACGGAAAATCACCCTTCCACTCTCTGCATCCCAGAGACTACATGTAGCCTTGCCTCGGGACCTATACACACCCACTAAGATTAGCAGCCCTATGTAGGCATGCAGGTCAATCTCATCCATCCTTTTCCAGTTGTCTCCATATTTACGGAAACCCTCCATATTTGTCATCTCCAGGATGATTTTTTCGATGGCTGGTGTGATGAACATGTAGAATGTTGAGGTGATGTCCTGGGCCACTGCATGTCTTGTGGGCCCTTGGGTCATCCTTATGACAGTTCGTGCTGCCATCCTGCCCTGGTTGTCATATGGTGACAAGGAACATGTTATTTTGCTATTCTTTGACAAAAATGTCTCTCATTCAGGTTGGGGGATTTCTTCTTCATCTGAAGATGATGCATCGTGCTCTGGGTTGTATTCTTCCCCATCTTATTCTTCAAATACCTCCTCCTCTTCTAACTCATTGTTCTCTTGTTCCTCCTGGACATCTGAAAAAATCTGATCTACGACCTGTTGGGCACTGAAACGTGCACTCATGGCTTCAGCAAAGAGAACAGGGGGGACTGTCATCTGCAGCACCTTTATAGCCTCTGACTGCATTCCCCATTAGTAAACAATGCTTTCAAGAAATCTTTATTTTGGCTGAAATGTTTATTTTGTCTGTGAACTTGAGTCATGTGTGGGGTCATGGAGGGAGATGCTACACATGCACAATAAAGTTTTAGTTTTTTTAGTAAATTTCTCATTGTGTGTGTGTGTGTGTGTGTGTGTGTGTGTGTGTGTGTGTGTGTGTGTGTGTGTGTGTGTGTGTGTGTGTGTGTGTGTGTGTGTGTGTGTGTGTGTGTGTGTGTGTGTGTGTGTGTGTGTGTGTCTTTGTGGTTTTTGTGGTGTGTAAATTTCTTCAAAGCTGCCGGGTCAAAAATGACCCTGGTGGTGTACAGCTTTCATGGAAATATGAACAAAAGCGATGTTTCACTTTTTCTAATGTTGGGGTCACTCTAGGAAAAGTCATCAAATTACAAGTTGAAAAAAATATCATTTAGGGGGTTTTCTCTGCTGGTAAACATAGTGGCGTGTCATTTTTGACCATTAATACAACACAAGGGTTAAGTTTGCTGATGACACAACAGTGGTAGGCCTGATCACCGACAACGATGAGACAGCCTATAGGGAGGAGGTCAGAGACCTGGCCGTGTGGTGCCAGGACAACAACCTCTCCCTCAACAGAATCAAGAGAAAAGAGATGATTGTGGACTACAGGAAAAGGAGAATGGAGCACGCCCCCATTCTCATCGATGGGGCTGTAGTGGAGCAGTTTGAGAGCTTCAAGTTCTTTGGTGTCCACATCACCAACAAACTATCATGGTCCAAGCACACCAAGACAGTCGTTGGCATGGGTCTCCCCCTCAGGAGACTGAAAAGATTTGGCATGGGCCCTCAGATCCTCAAAAAGTTCTACAGGTGCACCATCGAGAGCATCCTGACTGGTTGCATCTCTGCCTGGTATGGCAACTGCTCGGCCTCTGACCGCAAGGCACTACAGAGGGTAGTGCGTATGGCCCAGTACATCACTGGGGCCTAGCTTCCTGCCATCCAGGACCTCTATGGCAGGCGGTGTCAGAGGAAGGCCCAAAAATTGTCAAAGACTCCAGCCACCCCAGTCATAGACTGTCTCTCCCCCTCTTTTACTGATATTCTCTGTTTATTATTTATGCATAGTCACTTTAACTCTACCTGCTTGTACATATTACCTCAATTATCTCGACTAACATGGTGCCCCCGCACGTTGACAAGCATTTCACTGTACAGTAAGCTCTACACCTGTTGTATTAGGCGCATGTGACAAATACATTTGATTTGATTTGATTTTGATACATGTACTGAGGTAGTGGACACGTGGACTGAAGTAGTGGATATGTGGACTGAAGTAGTGGATACATGGACTAAGGTAGTGATTACATTGACTGAGGTAGTGGATATGCGGACTAAGGTAGTCAATACATGGTCTGAGGTAGTGGATACGCGGACTGAGGTAGTGGATACGCAAACTGAGGTAGTGAATACATGGACTGTAGTAGTTACAGTATATAATTGCTTGTAATAAGATATAAATGTCATCTACAGAGGAGCCTGAAGTCCAGATCACCCATACCAATAACTGTGACTGTCTGGGAGAGCAATACTACATTTTAGCCATTTTTGTAGGTGTTGATACATTTTTCGTGAGGGCAAATCAATTTTGAAATTTTAAAGTGGAAATTACAAACTTTAGAAGCCTGTTTAAACCTTAAATACACAACAAGTTTGCATTTCCTGCCGAGCAGGAAAATTCTCTTCGACAATTAACTTTTTATGGCTGCAGGGGCAGTATTGAGTAGCTTGGATGAAAGGTGCCCAGAGGTGCCCATAGAAACTGCCTGCTCCTCAGTCCCAGTTGCTAATATATGCATATTATTATTAGTATTGGATAGAAAACACTCTGACATTTTTGAATGATGTCTGTGAGTATAACAGAACTCAGGCAAAAACCTGAGAAAAAATCCAAACAGGAAGTGGGAAATCTGAGATTGGTCGATTTTCAACCAAGCCCCTATTGAATACACAGTGGGATATGGATGAGTTTGCACTTCCTACGGCTTCCACTAGATGTCAACAGTCTGTAGAACCTTGTCTGATGCCTCTACTGTGAAGTGGGGCCGAAGGAGACAGGAATTAGTCAGGTCTATCATGACCTGATCATGCTCTGACCATGCACGTTCACATGAGAGGGAGCTCTGTTCCATCGCACATCTGAAGTCAATGTAATTCTCCGGTTGGAACGTTACTGAAGATTTATGTTAATAACATTCTAAAGATTGATTCAATACATCGTTTGACATGTTTCTACTGACTGTTACGGAACTTTTTGATATTTCGTCTGCTTTTAGTGAACGAGCTTCCTGACTTTGGATTTGTTTACCAAACACGCTAACAAAAATAGCTATTTGGACATAAATTATGGACATTACCGAACAAAACAAAAATTTCTTGGGGAAGTGCTTTTTATGAGTTTTGTTGACTGCACAATTTGGCGGGTAACTGTATGGGTTCCTTTTGTGGCTCAACGCTGTTCTCAGATTATTGAATATTGTGCTTTTGCCGTAAAGCTTTTTGAAATCTGACACAGCGGTTGCATTAAGAACAAGTGTATCTTTAATTCTATGTAAAACATGTATCTTTCATCAAAGTTTATGATGATTATTTATGTTATTTGACGTGGCTCTCTGCAATTTCTCCGGATATTTTGGAGGCATTTCTGAACATGGCGCCAATGTAAATTGAGGTTTTTGGATATAATATGAACTTTATCGAACAAAACATATATGTATTGTGTAACATGATGTCCTATGAGTGTCATCTGATGAAGATCATCAAAGGTTAGTGATTAATTTCTCTATTTCTGCTTTTTGTGACTCCTGTCTTTGTCTGGAAAAATAAGTGTTTTTCTGTGATTTTGCGGTGACCTAACATAATCGTTTGTGGTGCTTTCGCTGTAAAGCCTATTTGAAATCGGACATGTTGGTGGGATTAACAACAAGATTACCTTTAAAATGGTGTGAAATACTTGTATGTTTGAGGAATTTTAATTATGAGATTTCTGTTGTTTGAATTTGGCGCCCTGCACTTTCACTGGCTGTTGTCATATCATCCCGTTAACGGGATTGCAGCCATAAGAAGTTTTAAGACATCTGTATGTAGAACAGAATGGTGCTCCCACTCAATGCTATGTTATGTTCTGTGAACCGTATAGTTAACAATGCACACTGATTTCTCTATAGGATGGTGTAAGAGCTGCGTGTTCCATCCTCTCGCACAGTGAAAATCTTTAGAGAGCTTCGGTTTATGGAGGTACATGTAAGTGTGGCTCAAGGACGGAGAGATGAATAAGAAAGATGAATAAAAAATGTGTTTAGATGGAACATACAAGTTACGTGTGGTCAGTAAGGAGTGTGTGGGAGAGCAGTGTGGTATCCTGACCTGCATTTGTGTGCATCTGTGCGTGTGCTTGCATGCTCGCATGTGTGTGTGTGTGTATGAATGTGTGAATATGTGTCACGTTTTCTTCCTGGGATGAAGGAGAGGACCAAAACGCAGCGCGGCTAGTGTTCAACATAATTTAATAAAGAATATGTGAACACTACAAACAACAAAACAATAAATGTGAAAACCGACAACAGTCCTATCTGATGCAGAACACAAAGACAGAAGACAGGAAACAATCACCCACAAAATCCCAACACAAAACAAGCCTCCTATATATGATTCTCAATCAGGGACAACGATTGACAGCTGCCTCTGATTGAGAATCATATTAGGCTGGACACAGAAACAGACAAACTAGACACACAACATAGAATTCCCACCCAGCTCACGTCCTGACCAACACTAAACAAGCAAAACACATAAGAACTCTGGTCAGGACGTTACAATATGTGTGTGTGTGTGTGTGTGTGTGTTTGTGTGTGTGTGTATTTGAGAGAGTTTGTGCATGCTCTGTCGATGTGAACTGCTTGAATTTCGAATTTAAAAGGAGCCTCCATCTGTTGCCCTAATGTTGTGATGGGTGGAAGTTAAAAGGAAGTGCCTATCCCATTTCTTCTCACAGCAGCAGTAATGGGTGTGAAATATGCGAAAGGAGATTGCATTGAAGTGTGGCTCTCAGTGTTTCCTGCCTAGCTTGAAGGACTGAGCGGGTTGGAAATGAGACCAAGCTAGCCTGAAGCACCCTGAGTTGTCGAGATAGAGAGAGAGAGAGATACAAGTTTCTGTGAAACTCAAGCACTGGAGGGGTCTGGAGGAAGAAAGTGTTGCAGATAACAAGGAAGTGGAGAATAAGAGTGGAATAAGAACAAACTATCAGAAGTCAGAGTGAATAGACTGGGTGGCTGATTTCTCTCTATGTGTGTTTCTCAGGAGAGGGAACCGTGACAGTTTTGTGACATACAGATGTAGGATCTAAATTTGAGCCTGTTTGCTACAGCAGGAAATTAATCCTGCCGCAACAGGAAATGTGAATTATTATGTGGATTATAAATAATGGACATTTTTGTAAGGGTTGATACATTTATTGTAAGGGAATCTCAAGTCCCTAATTGTAAGAGGAAATAATCAACTTCAGAAGCCTTTTTAACCTCAAAAAATCTTCAAGTTTTACATTTCCTGCAACAGGGTGATCAAACTATATCTGTATAAACTGAAATCCTTGAGGGCCTGTATAATAAATATAAAGAAACAAAGTCACACACACACCGATATGCTCCACTAAGGCATAATTGCTGCCTAGCTCTGTAGCATTGTAACATATACAGTGCATTCGGAAAGAATTTAGACCACCTGACCTTTTCCACATTTTGTTACGTTACAGCTTTATTCTAAAATGGATTACATTGTTTTTTCCCCTCATCCATCTACACACAATAGCCCATAACGATAAAGCCAAAACAGGTATTTAGATTTTTTTTTCACATAAAAAAACCCCGGAAATATTACATTTACATTTAAGTATTCAGACCCTTTACTCAGTACTTTGTTGAAGCAGTGATTACAAACTCAAGTCTTCTTGGGTATGACGCTACAAGCTTCACACACCTGTATTTGTGGAGCTTGTCCAATTCTTCTCTGCAGATCCTCTCAAGCTCTGTCAGGTTCGTTGTGAGGCGTCCCTGCACAGCTATTTTCAGGTCTCTCCAGAGATGTTCTATTGGGCTCTGGCTGGGCCACTCAAGGACATTTAGGGACTAGTCCCGAAGCCACTCCTACGTTGTCTTGGCTGTGTGCTTAGGGTTGTTGTCCTGTTGGAAGGTGAACCTTCGCCCCAGTCTGAGGTCCTGGGCGCTCTGGAGCAGGTTTTCATCAAGGATCTCTCTGTACTTTGTTTCGTTCATCTTTCACTCGATCTTGACTAGTCTCCCAGTCCCTGCTACAGAAAAACATCCCTACAGTATGATGCTGCCACCACCATGCTTCATGGTAGGGATAGTGCCAGGTTTATTCCAGATGTGATACTTGGCATTCAGGCCAAAGAGTTCATTCTTGGTTTCTTTAGGTGCCTTTTGGCAAACTCCAAGCGGGCTGTCGTGTGTCTTTTACTGAGGAGTGGCTTCTGTCTGGCCACTCTACCATAAAGACCTGATTGGTGGAGTGCTGCAGAGATGGTTGTCCTTCTGGAAAGTTCACCCATTTCCACAGAGGAACTCTGAAGCTCTGTCAGGGTGACCATCGAGATTGCTCAGTTTGGCCGGGCGGATAGGTCTAGGAAGAGTCTTGGTGGTTCCAAATTTCTTCTATCTAAGAATTATGGAGGCCACTGTTCTTGGGTACCTTCAATGTTTTTGGTACCCTTCCCCAGATCTGTGCCAAGACACAATCCTGTCTCGGAGCTCTACGGACAATTCCTTCGACCTCATGGCTCGATTTTTGCTTTGACATGCACTGTCAAGTGTGGGAACTTATATAGACAGGTGTGTGCCTTTCCAAATCATGTCCAATCAATTGAATTTACCACCGCTCGATTCTAATCAAGTTGTAGAAACATCTCAAGGATGATCAATGGAAACAGAATGAGCTCAATTTCGAGTCTCATAGCTAAAGGTCTAAATACCTATGCAAAGAAGGTATTTCTGTTAGGTTTTTATAAATTTGAAAACATTTTAAAATCTTGTTTTCACTTTGTAATTATGGGGTATTGTGTGTAGATTGATGAGAATTTGTATATATTTAATACGTTTTAGAATAAGGCTGTAATGTAACAAAATATGGAAAAAGTCAAGGAGTCTGAATACACTGTATATGTTCTGTAACATTCTAAATCATTTGCATCTATATGGACTGACCCATACGCTGCAATAGACTGGTAAGAAGTACAGTACTCAGGGACACTCCTCATATCTGGCATCATTTCAGTAAACCGTTAGTTGTACTGTAGCATTTCCAAGAAGCCTCATAAAGGCTTATGACTCATAAAGGCTTATGGCATCAGTCAGACAAGCACTCCATGTACACTCCAGTGTGTGGTATTGCTTTTATCTTAATGCTTTAGTTCAAGGTCTTACAGACACAACCAAATGACAAACCACTTCGGGCTACTTTTACTTACTATGGGTTTGGAACCTGTTATTTTTTGTATTTAATTCCGAGGGGAGTAAAACATAAAAACACTCCCTTCACCTTAAAATCTTTTATCATCACTTTATTTTTTATTCTACCTTTCATTTGACCTTTTATGTGTCGTTCGCTGTGTTGGCAGTCTTCCAAATGTAAAGTTGTCTGTGCTGTCTAACGTGGAGGGAAGTGAAGTGTTCAGTATGCTTTAGATTAGAGACCATAAATTGGCAGAACCAGATGGACTCACTAAGTGTGCATACAGAGTAGTCGCTACGTCGAATCAAAGTCATTTTTCATTAGATGAAAGAAGAATCAACTTTTACATTTTCACAAACGTATATCTCCACCCAGAGATGGGCAGTATTTCAACGCATTTTGAATCATAATGTGAAATAAATAAGCCTTATTTATTAAGAAAAATCTCTCATTAGCTTTCCGTCAAAAAAGTCAACTTCCTCTGCTTAGCCATGCACTTCCTGTGGACGGACTTGGACCAGGAGTCTATCTCTTCCAGTGTTGAGGGTAATGTGTTAACCAGAACTGGTGGCTCGAGGAGAAAGATTTTGAAATCTGAAATCTGTGCAGATGTTTGATTTACAGTATTTATGGCAAATTAAGCAGCCCATATATTTTATTTTTATTTATTTTTATTTCACCTTTATTTAACCAGGTAGGCTAGTTGAGAACAAGTTCTCATTTGCAACTGCGACCTGGCCAAGATAAAGCAAAGCAGTGTGACACAGACAACAACACAGAGTTACACATGGAATAAACAATAAACAAGCCAATAACACAATAAACAAGTCAATGACACAGTAGAAAAAAGAAAGTCTATATACAGTGTGTGCAAAAGGCATGAGGAGTTAGGCAATAAATAGGCCATAGGAGCGAATAATTACAATTTAGCAGATTAACACTGGAGTAATAAATGAGCAGATGAGGATGTGCAAGTAGAGATACTGGTGTGCAAAAGAGCAGAAAAGTAAATAAAATAAAAACAGTATGGGGATGAGGTAGGTAGATTGGGTGGGCTATTTACAGATGGACTATGTACCGCTGCAGCGATCGGTAAGCTGCTCAGATAGTTGAAGTTTAAAGTTGGTGAGGGAAATAAATGTCTCCAACTTCAGCAATTTTTGCAATTCGTTCCAGTCACTGGCAGCAGAGAACTGGAAGGAAAGGCGGCCAAATGAGGTGTTGGCTTTGGGGATGATCAGTGAGATATATCTGCTGGAACGTGTGCTACGTGTGGTTGTTGTTATCGTGACCAGTGAACTGAGATAAGACAGAGCTTTACCTAGCATAGACTTATAGATGACCTGGAGCCAGTGGGTCTGGCGACGAATATGTAGCGAGGGCCAGCCGCCAGAGCATACAGGTCGATTTGGTGGGTGGTATAAGGTGATTTGGTAACCAAACGGATGGCACTGTGATAGACTGCATCCAGTTTGCTGAGTAGAGTGTTGGAAGCTATTTTGTAAATGACATCGCCGAAGTCGAGGATCGGTAGGATAGTCAATTTTACTATGGTAAGTTTGGCGGCGTGAGTGAAGGAGGCTTTGTTGCAAAATAGAAAGCCGATTCTAGATTTGATTTTGGATTGGAGATGTTTAATATGAGTCTGGAAGGAGAGTCTAGCCAGACACCTAAGTATTTATAGTTGTCCACATATTCTAGGTTGGAACCGTCCAGGGTGGTGATGCTAGTCGGGCGGGCAGGTGTGGGCAGCAAACGGTTGAAAAGCATACATTTGGTTTAACTAGCGTTTAAGAGCAGTTGGAGGCCACGGAAGGAGTGTTGTATGCCATTGAAGCTCGTTTGGAGGTTAGTTAGCACAGTTTCCAAGGAAGGGCCAGAAGTATACAGAATGGTGTCGTCGATCAGGGAATCGCCCGCAGCAAGAGCGACATCATTGATAAATACAGAGAAAATAATTGGCCCGAGAATTGAACCCTGTGGTACCCCCATAGAGACTGCCAGAGGTCCGGACAACATGCCCTCCGATTTGACACACTGAAATCTGTCTGCAAAGTAGTTGGTGAACCAGGCGAGGCAGTCATGAGAAAAGGCTATTGAGTCTGCCGATAAGAATACGGTGATTGACAGAGTTGAAAGCCTTGGCCAGGTCAATGAAGACGGCTGCACAGTACTGTCTTTTATCGATGGCGGTTATGATATCGTCTAGTACCTTGAGCGTGGCTGAGGTGCACCCGTGACCGGCTCGGAAGCCGGATTGCACAGCGGAGAAGGTACGGTGGGATTCGAAATGGTCAGTGATCTGTTTATTAACTTGGCTTTCGAAGACTTTAGATAGGCAGGGCAGGATGGATATAGGTCTGTAACAGTTTGGGTCTAGTGTGTCACCCCCTTTGAAGAGGGGGATGACCGCGGCAGCTTTCCAATCTTTAGGGATCTCGGACGATACGAAAGAGAGGTTGAACAGGCTGGTAATAGGGGTTGCAACAATGGCGGCGGATAGTTTTAAAAAGAGAGGGTCCAGATTGTGTAGCCCAGCTGATTTGTACGGGTCCAGGTTTTGCAGCTCTATCAGAACATCTGCTGTCTGGATTTGGGTGAAGGAGAAGCTGGGGAGGCTTGGGCGAGTATCTGCGGGGGAGGCGGAGCTGTTGGCCGGGGTTGGGGTAGCCAGGAGGAAGGCATGGCCAGCCATTGAGAAATGCTTATTGAAATTTTAGATTATCATGGATTTATCAGTGGTGACCGTGTTACCTAGCCTCAGTGCAGTGGGCAGCTGGGAGGAGGTGCTCTTGTTCTCCATGGACTTTACAGTGTCCCAAAACTTTTTGGAGTTAGAGCTACAGGATGCAAATTTCTGCTTGAAAAAGCTAGCCTTTGCTTTCCTGACTGACTGCGTGTATTGGTTCCTGACTTCCCTGAACAGTTGCATATCGTGGGGACTTTTCGATGCGATTGCAGTCCACCACAGGATGTTTTTGTGCTGGTCAAGGGCAGTCAGGTCTGGAGTGAACCAAGGGCTATGTCTGTTCTTAGTTTTGCATTTTTGAACTAGGGCATGCTTATCTAAGATGGTGAGGAAATTACTTTTAAAGAATGACCAGGCATCCTCGACTGACGGGATGAGGTCGAGGATCCTTCCAGGATACCCGGGCCAGGTCGATTAGAAAGGCCTGCTCGCAGAAGTGTTTTAGGGAGCGTTTGACAGTGATGAGGGGTGATCGTTTGACCGCGGACCCATAGCGGATACAGGCAATGAGGCAGTGATCGCTGAGATCCTGATTGAAAACAGCGGAGGTGTATTTGGAGGGCAAGTTGATCAGGATAATGTCTATGAGGGTGCACATGTTTACGGATTTTGGGTTGTACCTGGTGGGTTCCTTGATGATTTGTGTGAGATTGAGGGTATCTAGCTTAGATTGTAGGACTGCCGAGGTGTTAAGCATATCCCAGCTTAGGTCACCTAACAGAACGAACTCTGAAGCTAGATGGGGGCGATCAATTCTCAAATGGTGTCCAGGGCACAGCTGGGAGTGGAGAGGGGTGGATAGCAGGCTGCAACAGTGAGAGACTTATTTCTGGAGAGGTTAATTTTAAAATTAGAAGTTCAAACTGTTTGGGCATAGACCTGGAGAGTATGACAGAACTTTGCAGGCTATCTCTGCAGTAGATTGCAACTCCTCCCCCTTTGGCAGTTCTATCTTGACGGAAAATATTGTAGCTGGGTATGGAAATCTCAGAATTGTTGGTGGCCTTCCTAAGCCAGGATTCAGACACGGCAAGGACATCAGGGTTGGCGGAGTGTGCTAAAGCAGTGAGTAAAACAAACTTAGGGAGGAGGCTTCTGATGTTGACATGCATGAAACCAATATTTTTTCTATCACAGAAATCAACAAATGAGAGTGCCTGGGGACACGCAGGGCCTGGGTTTACCTCCACATCACCCGAGAAACAGAGGAGTAGGATGAGGGTACGGCTGAAGGCTATCAAAACTGGTCGCCTAGAGCGTTGTGGACAAAGAATAAAATGAGCAGATTTCTGGGCGTGGTAGAATAAATTCAGGGCATAATGTGCAGACAGGGGTATGGTGGGGTACGGGTACAGCGGAGGTAAGCCCAGGCACTGAGTGATGATAAGCGCATAATTTGTAGACTAGCACAGTAGAGCACAGCGACACAGATGAAAGGAGAAACTTGTGATCAAACCTGAGCTAGGCTACTTTCTACCTTCGGTAGTGCGGCGCGGCTCGCCTTGCTGCCTCCGACAGTCAAACAAACGGTGAGATTTCAAGATTAGTGTAATGAAAGTATGTCACGACTTCCGCCGAAGTCGGTCCCTCTCCTTGTTCGGGCGGCGTTTGGCGGTCGGCGGCGGTGGCTTTCTAGCCAACGCCGATCCACCTTTCATTTTCCATTTGTTTTGTCTTGTCTTCCCACACACCTGGTTCCAATTCCATAATTACATGTTGTGTATTTAACCCTCTGTTTCCCCATGTCCTTGTCCGGAATTATTTATTGTAAGTGCTTGTGTACGTTATGTCTGGTGTACGACGGGATTTTGTCCCATTGTATATTTTGTTTTTGTTCACGGTGATTTTTATTATTAAACTGCGCCGTTGTAACACAGTCTTTGCTCTCCTGCGCCTGACTTCTCTGCTGCCAGTACGCCCACCTTACAGATTTCCAGACCCAACTTATGGAGTCAGCAGGAGCAGGTACCTCGGGTATAGGGGTGGAGGAGCACATCCGGGAGCACGCAGCAATGCTCCACCATCTCGGCACCGCCATCGACCGCGTTGTCCAGACAATGGACCGCTGGGAGAGACAGGGAGTTCTCCCAGCGCCTCCACCAGCACAACCGGGGTCTCCACTATGCACCCCTCCTTCTCCTGGTCCCAGTGGGATTCGTCTCTCTCTTCCCCAGGAATATGATGGGACGGCTGCAAACTGCCAAGGGTTCCTATTACAGCTGGACTTATACCTGGCAAACGTCCACCCGGCTCCTTGGGGCCGTGAGAGGGTGTCCGCCCTCGTCTCGTGCCTCACCGGGAATGTCCTGGAGTGTGTCAACGCCGTGTGGAGAGAGGGAGATGCGGCGTTGGACCAGTTTGAGGAGTTCACCCGCCATTTCCGGGCAGTCTTCGACCACCCGCCTGAGGGTAGAGCGGCAGGTGAGCGCCTCTTCCATCTGAGGGAGGGGATGAGGAGCGCCCAGGAGTTCGCCCTGGAGTTTCGGACCCTGGCTGCCAGCGTGGGATGGAACGACATGGCCCTGATCGACCATTATCGCTGCAGTCTGCGCGAGGTCTGCAGAGAAACTGCAGAGAAACCACCCTCACGTTCGACCAGCTGGTGGACCTGTCCATCCGGCTGGATAACCTGCTGGCTACCCGTGGAAGTTCAGATCGGGGTCTGTTGGTTCCATCCCCCCGCACCCCCTTTCAGATACCCATGGAGCTGGGAGGGGAGGTGCGCAGGGAGACCGGAGGGCACTGCCGGTCGGTGCCGGGTTGGTTACTCTGGGTATCGAGGCAGCTGGCAGGGCGCTATGGCGCCACCCCAGGTGATCCGGTACCATTCTCACCCAGAGCCCTCTGTTGCACATATGTTTGTGTATGTTACTTTCCCTGATTCTTCCCCGCATTCCCAGCATCAGGCGCTCGCCGATTTAACCGCGGCTGGGAATTTTATAGATAAATCGTTCGCCCATAGTTTAGGGATCCCTATTGTTCCCGTGGCTGTGCCCTTCCCCGTTCACAACTTAGATAGTCGACCATTAGGGTCAGGGTTGATTAAGTAGGCCACCACTTCTCTGGGTATGGTGACGCAGGGGGGTCACAAGGAGAGAATTAGTCTCTTCCTTATTGACTCTCTTGCATTTCCCGTGGTGCTAGGCCTACCCTGGTTAGTTTGTCATGACCCCACTGTTTCTTGGCCACAGAGAGCTCTCACGGGGTGGTCACAAGTGTGCTCAGGGAGGTGTGTAGGGGTTTCCGTTGGTGCTACTCCAGACCAGGTCTCCACCGTGCGCATTCCCCCTGAATATGCCGATTTGGCTCTCGCCTTCTCCAAAAAGAAGGCGACTCAATTACCACCCCATCGATGGGGCGATTGTACGATAAATCTCCTGGTAGACGCTGCACTTCCCAAGAGTCACGTGTATCCCCCTTCACAGGCGGAGACGGAGGCTATGGAAACATATGTCGCCGAATCCCTGCGTCAGGGGTACATTCGGTCCTCCACTTCACCTGCCTCCTCGAGTTTCTTTTTTGTGAAGAAGAAGGAGGGAGGTCTGCGCCCGTGTATTGACTATCGGGGTCTGAACCAGATAACCTTGAGGTATAGTTACCTGCTACCACTCATAGCCACAGCGATTGATTCAATGCACGGGGCGCGCTTCTTCGCCAAACTAGATCTCAGGAGCGCATACAACCTGGTGCGTATCCGGGAGGGAGACGAGTGGAAGACGGCTTTCAGTACCACCTCAGGGCACTATGAGTACCTTGTCATGCCGTACGGGTTGATGAATGCGCCATCAGTCTTTCAAGCCTTTGTAGACAAGATTTTCAGGGACCTGCACGGGCAGGGTGTAGTGGTGTATATTGATGACATTCTGATATACTCCGCTACATGCGCCGAGCCTGTGTCCCTGGTGCGCAGGGTGCTTGGTGGCCTGTTGGAGCATGACCTATACGTCAAGGCTGAGAAATGTCTGTTCTTCCAGCAGTCCGTCTCTTTCCTAGGGTATTGCATTTCCACTTCAGGGGTGGAGGTGGAGAGTGACCGCATTTTAGCCGTGCGTAATTGGCCGACTCCCACCAAGGTAAAGGAGGTGCAGCGGTTCTTAGGGTTTTCCAACTACTACCGGAGGTTTATCCGGGGTTTTGGTAAGGTAGCGGCTCCCATTACCTCACTGCTGAAGGGGGGCCCGGTGCGTTTGCAGTGGTCAGCTGAGGCAGACAGGGCTTTTAGTCACCTGAGGGCTCTGTTTACCTCGGCTCCCGTGCTGGCTCATTCGGATCCCTCTTTGGCGTTCATAGTGGAGGTGGACGCATCCGAGGCTGGGATAGGAGCTGTGCTCTCTCAGCGCTCGGGTACGCCTCCGAAGTTCCGCCTCTGTGCCTTCTTCTCGAAGAAGCTCAGCCCGGCGGAGAGAAACTATGACGTGGGGAACACGGGAGCTGTTGGCTGTTGTCAAGGCCTTGAAGGCGTGGAGACATTGGCTTGAGGGGGCTAAACACCCTTTTCTCATCTGGACTGACCACCACAATCTGGAGTACATCCGGACAGCGAGGAGACTGAACCCTAGCCCATCTAGGTCTGCCATGTTTTTCACCCGTTTTGTGTTCACCTTTTCTTACAGACCAGGCTCCCAGAACGTGAAGGCAGACGCATTGTCCCGGCTGTAGGACACAGAGGAGCGGCCCATGGATCCCACTCCCATACTCCCCGACTCCTGCCTGGTGGCGCCGCTAGTGTGGGGGCTGGACACGGACATTGAGCAGGTGTTACGTGCAGAGCCCGCACCCGTCCAGTGTCCCACTGGGCGTCTGTACGTCCCTTCTGCTGTTCGTGACCGGTTGATCTATTGGGGCCACACGTCACCATCCTCTGGTCATCCTGGGATCGGTCGGACAGTGCGCTGTTTGAGCGGGAGATACTGGTGGCCTACCTTGGCTAAGGACATGACGGTTTATGTTTCCTCCTGCTCGGTGTGCGCCCAGTGTAAGGCTCCTAGGCACCTTCCCAGAGGGAAGCTACACCCCTTACCCGTTCCACAACGGCCTTGGTTGCAGCTGTCGGTGGATTTTCTTACCGATCTTCCCCCCTCACAGGGTAACACCGCGATCCTGGTCGTTGTGGATCGGTTCTCTAAGTCCTGTCGTCTCCTCCATCTGCCCGGTCTCCCTACGGCCCTACAGACTGTGGAGGCCTTGTTTACGCACGTCTTCCGGCACTACGGGATGCCTGAGGATATAGTGTCTGATCGAGGTCCCCAGTTCACGTCTAGGGTCTGGAAGGTGTTCATGGAACGTCTGGGGGTCTCGATCAGCCTTACTTCAGGGTTTCACCCCGAGAGTAATGGGCAGGTGGAGAGAGTAAACCAGGATGTAGGCAGGTTTCTGGGGTCCTATTGCCAGGACCGTCCGGGGGAGTGGGCGGCGTTCGTGCCCTGGGCCGAGATGGCACAGAACTCGCTTCGCCACTCCTCCACTAACCTCTCTCCCTTCCAGTGCGTACTGGGGTACCAGCCGGTTCTGGCGCCTTGGCATCAGAGTCAGACCGAGGTTCTTGCGGTGGACGACTGGTTCAGACGCGCAGAGGAGACATGGGAAGCTGTCCGTGTTCACCTTCAGCGGGCCGTGCTGCGCCAAAAGGAGAATGCAGATCGCTACCGCAGTGAGGCCCCGGTGTTCGAAACCTGCCCCTCTGCCTGCCCTGCCGGAAGCTGGGTCCGCTGTTTGTGGGGCCATTTAAAGTCCTGAGGAGAGTGAACAAGGTTTTTTATAGGTTACAGCTTCCACCCGATTACCGTATTAACCCCCTGTTCCATGTGTCTCTCCTCAGGTCGGTGGTGGTTGGCCCGCTCCAGGAGTCTGAGGTGCGGGAGGTTCCTCCGGCCCCCTCTGGACATCGAGGGGGCCCCGGCGTACTCTGTTCGCTCCATACTGGATTTGAGGCATCGGGCGAGTGGCCTTCTGTATCTCGTGGAGTGGGAGGGGTACGGTCCGGAGGGAAGGTGCTGGGTTCCGGTCGAGGACATGTTGCTGCAGGAGTTCCACCGTCTTCGTCTGGATCGCCCTGCGCCTCGCCCTCCGGGTTGTCCCCAATGCCGGTGTCGGCGCGCTGCTGGAGCCGCGCGTCAAGTACTGTCACGACTTCCGCCGAAATCAGTTCCTCTCCTTGTTCGGGCGGCGTTCGGCGGCCTTCTAGCCATCGCCGATCCACCTTTCATTTTCCATTTGTTTTGTCTTGTCTTCCCACACACCTGGTTCCAATTCCATAATTACATGTTGTGTATTTAACCCTCTGTCCTTGTCCGGAATTGCTTATTGTAGGTGCTTGTGCACGTTATGTCTGTGCAACGTTTTTTTTCTTCCCATTGTATATTTTGTTTTTGTTCACGGTGATTTTTATTATTAAACTACGCTGTTGTAACACAGTCTTTGCTCTCCTGCGCCTGACTTCTCTGCCGCCATTACGCCCACCTTACAAGTAACGCAAAGTAATAACTACTAATATAATGTGTTACTTTCCACACAAAGTAATATTGTTAAGTCAGGTGTGACATTTGTTAAATGTAAGAAGTAATATATAACACTGATCTCTTTCCACCTCTTCTTCTTACCTGTAAGGAGACAAAACACGAGGCGGTGGAGAGAGAAAAAAATGTAATTGTAAAGAAAATTTGGCTCATCTGTGTGGTTCAGTGAGGAAGCAGATTGCATTTCAGTACTTCATTAATAAATGAGATTGGGAACATTGGCAGAATGATGGCTCCTTTGTCTCTATGTTCAGGACATGGTCTACAGAACACTACAATACAATCCTGGCCATAACTACAGACCAATTACAGTGCAACTCTGGTATGTACATACCTGTTTCAATGAAGTTGTCCAGGATATGAGACAAAAGCATCCTGAAGCAGCAACGTCCACAGCTGTAAAGGGTTAAGGAATATGGCATCTATATATGCTGTGTACTATAGCTGATCACATATTGAGTTTGAGTGGTAGCATGAGAGATGGATGAAGAGAGAAGTGTAGAGAGAGCGAGAGAACAAGAAAGCAATCGAGGCGCTACCCAGGGGTCAAAGTCCAGTCCTCCACAAAATGGCAGAACACATGAAGGATGGTGTTTAATTACCAGGCAGAAAAATTGAGAAAAAGAAGGAAAGAAACAAAAGAGGACGCATCGGCCTCAGAACAGACCTGATATCTCTCTCTCTCTTTCTTTTTCAATCATTTTTTTAATCAGCTCCTTTGAACTTTCAGATTCTGAAGGAATATAGACACAGCATTACATATTCAAAACATCTGTTAGCTTATTAAAATAATCCCTCAAGCCTCCCATCTTTTCCTCCACTTATTCAATTAGTTTTCAAATGCACAAAAGGTCTTTAGGGCATCTTTAATCCAATATGTTTTTCCCCAACATCTTAATACTTATTATTTAATCTCGCAGTCTAAATTAACATAGCAGGTAGGTAGCATTTATATTTTGTGACAGAAAATATGTTCATTCAATGAATTGAATCACCGGCAGGACTGTTGGCTACTTAATAGACATTCATTCTCAGGCCCCACTTTATCATCCCAGTCAGAATGTTTTCATCAGTGGTCTTGATCTATAATTGATAACAATTCTCAAACATGACTCTGTAGAATAAGACAGACAGAGGCATTGGATAAATGACTGAGGAGAGAACAGGGGAAAAGAAAGGTGGTTAAGGAGGACTCAAAAAGCACAGCAAGGAAAGCAACATCCTTCTCTGTACAACCCCTCCACCCACCTCTAGCTTTCCCAGAGGCAATCAGAACTAATGTGAACAGACCTTCCTCTTTCGCTGCTTTAGCTAGTCCCCGCAGAGCTGGAGTTAAGAAGACACAAGTCAATACACAGTCAGAGACTAAGGACAAATTATTACACAGCCAGGGCTGAAAAATAGTGGATTCAATGTTGGAATGTTTATTGAAATGTTCCAACAAGCCCTGAGAAACAAACAACTAAGAATGGAACAGAATTTTGCTACAAAAGAACATATCAGGTTACACTCCATCATGCTGCAAAACAATAAATAATCTGCATATTATGCATGTGTTTACTACTATGCTAATGCTAGCTATTCACCATCCACTGTTGGTGAGAAGACGCTACCCGCTAGGCGCTAACCGCTAGGCACTACCCGCTAGGCTAATGAGAGGCTGTTTAATGCTATCTATCCACCATCCACCTCCAGCCTGCTGTACAGTGAGGAGGAGCCGCTAACTGCTTGGCGCTATCCGCTGGGTACTACCCACTAGATTTGATGTTGTGATGGCGCTGGAGGGGAATGCTGCTGTCTTCGGCTCCTAACCAACCATGCTATTTTGTTTGTTTTTTCGCATTGTTCGTAACTTGTTTTGTACATAATGTTGTTGCTACCGTCTCTTATGATTGAAAATAGCTTCTGGGCATCAGAACTGTGATTGCTCACCTCAAACTGGGCGAAGAGTTCTTCTTCAATGAGTCGGACGGCAGGGATATAATACAGCCAGGCCCAGATCCCCGTTTTTCGCTGGAGAAGAACACGGAGATTTCGCAGAAAGAGATCAGGGTGCCTTATGAGGATCAGGTGATGAGTGGCTAATCTGCCTTTACCTTCCATCCTGCTAGCTAACGTTCAATCGATGGAAAATAAATGGGATGAACTGAAAACACGTTTATACTACCAATGGGACATTATTAAAAACTGTAATATCTTATGTTTCACCAAGGCGTGGCTGAACGACGACATTAAGAACATACAGCTGGCGTGTTATACACTCTATCGGCAGGACAGAACAGCAGCCTCTGGTAAGACACGGGGCCTATATGTTCACGTAAACAACAGCTGGTGCACGATATCTAAGGAAGTCTCGAGGTTTTGCTTGCCTGAGGTATAGTATCTCATGATAAGCTGTAGACCCCACTATCTACCTAGAGTGTTTTCATCTGTATTTTTCGTAGCTGTCTACATACCACCACAGACCGATGCTGGCACTAAAACCACACTCAATGAAGCGGCGCTCGTAGTGGCCGGTAAATTTGCAGGTAAATTTAAATCAGTTTTACCAAATTTCTATCAGCATGTTAAATGTGCAACCAGAGGGCAAAAAATTCTAGACCACCTTAACTCCACACACAGAGACACGTACAAAGCTCTCCCTCACCCTCCATTTGGCAAAGCTGACCATAATTCTATCCTCTTGATTCCTGCTTACAAGCAAATATTAAAGCAAGAAGCACCAGTGACTCGGTCTATAAAAAGTGGTCAGATGAAGCAGATGCTAAACTACAGGACTGGAATATGTTCCGTTATTTTTCAGATGACATTGAGGAATACACCACATCAGTCACTGGCTTTATCAATAAGTGCATTGAGGACGTCGTCCCCGCAGTGACTGTACGTACATACCTCAACCAGAAGCCATGGATAACAGGCAACATTCACACTGAACAGAAGGGTAGAGCTGCCACTTTCAAGGAGAGGGACTCTAACCAGGATGCCCTCCGATGAACCATCAAACAGGCAAAGCATCAAAGCAGGACTAAGATCAAGTTATACTAAACCGTCTCTGACGCTCGTCGGATGTGGCAGGGCCTGCAAACTATTCAGACTACAAAGGGAAGCACAGCCGAGAGCTGCCCAGTGGCACGAGCCTACCAGACGAGCTAAATATGCTATGCTCGCTTCGAGGCAAAAAACACTGAAACATGCAGAGAGCATCAGCTGTTCTGGACGGCTTTGTGACCACGCTCTCCGCAGCCGATGTGAGTAAGACCTTTATTAAACAGGTCAACATTTACAAGGCCTCAGCGCCAGACGGATTACCAGGACAATTACTGCGAGCATGCGCTGACCAACTGGCAAGTGTCTTCACTGACAGTTTCAACCTCTCCTTGTCTAAGTCTCTAAAACCAACATGTTTCAAGCAGACCACCATAGTCCCTGTGCCCAAGAACTCTAAGGTAACCTGTCTAAATGACTACTGGCCCGTAGCACTCACATCTGTAGCCAGGAAATGCTTTGAAAGGCTGGTCATTGCTCACATCAACACCATTATCCCAGAAACCCTAGACCCACTACAATTTGCATACCACACCAACAGATCCACAGATGATGCACTCTCTATTGCACTCCACACTGCCCTTTCTCACCTGGATGAAAGGAACACCTATGTGAGAATGCTTTTCATTGACTACAGCTCAGCATTCAAGACCGTTGTGCCCTCAAAGCTCATCACTAAGCTAAGGACCCTGGGCCTAAACACTTCCCTCTGCAACTGGATCCTGGATTTGGACACATCCGCCACGCTGATCCTCACCACGGGGTCCCCTCAGGGGTGTTTGCTCAGTCCCCTCCTGTAGTCTCTGTTCACTCATGACTACACGGCCAGGCATGACTCCAACACCATCATTAAGTTTGCTGATGACACAACAGCCCGATCACTGACAACGATTAGACAGCCTATAGGGAGGAGGTCAGAGACCTGACCGTGTGGTGCCAGGACAACAACCTATCCCTCATTGTGATCAAGACAAAAGAGATGATTGTGGATGACCAGAAAAGGAGGACCGAGCACGCCCCCATTCTCATCGACGGGGCTGTAGTGGAGCAGGGTGCGAGCTTCAAGTTCCTTTGTGTCCACATCACCAACAAACTAACATGGTCCAAGCACACCAAGACAGTCGTGAAGAGGCCACGACAAAACCTATTCCCCCTCAGGAGACTGAAAAGATCTGGCATGGGTCCTCCTGGTTTTACAGCTGCACCATTGAGAGCGTCCTGACGGGTTGCATCAATGCCTGGTATGGCAACTGCTCGGCCTCCGACCGCATGGCACTACAGAGGGTAGTGCATACAGCCCAGTACATCACCACCATCCAGGACCTCTATACCAGGCGGTGTCAGAGGAAGTCTATGTCCAAGAGGCTCCTAAATAGCTTCTACCCCCAAGTCATAAGACTCCTGAACAGCTAATCAAATGGTTACCCAGCCTATTTGCATTGTCCACCCCCCCCCCCCCCGCACCATGGAACGCTGCTGCTGCTCTCTGTTACTATCTATGCATAGTCACTTTACCTACATGTACATATTACCTCAACTATCTCGGCATCGGTGCCCCGGCACATTGACTCTGTACCGGTAACCCCTGTATATAGCCCCGCTATTGTTATTTACTGCTGCTCTTTAATCATTTGTTATTCTTATCTCTTACTTTTTTAGATATTTTTCTTAAAACTGCATTGTTGGTTAAGGGCTTGTAAGTAAGCATTTCACTGTAAGGTCTACACCTATTAGGTGCATGTGACAAATCATTTATTTATTTATTTTGATTTAACTAATCACTGCCCGCTAGGCTAATGAGAGGCTGTTTTCATTAGCAGTGTGTGAAGGAGCACTATGCTAGCTCTCTGTCCCCTATTCAGACAGACAGCATGACGGGGGCTAATTCATCACAACACATTAGCCCCACTGTGTGTTTGCTCATATCTGTTTACCCTGCTTCATTATGAGGATCCTCAGACGCTCATCACATTACCAGACAGCCCCCCCAGATAGAAGACTCCTGCTGTTAGCTATCAGTGAATAGGGACTGAGCGTCTGTCTGAAATAGGATATAGCTTATCAAATAAATTAAAATAAAGTCAATGTATTGTTAGATTCTGTGATAATCTTGGAACATTGTTATACTCAGAAGTATAGTATCTAAGGAGTGAAAGAGATTGGCTTTTACATCAGAAGTTAATGGTTATCTGTAGGAGCCAGATGGCAAGTAAAACTAAATGCATGCTATTCAACCGATCGCTGCCTGCACCTGCCCGCCTGTCCAACATCACTACTCTGGACGGCTCTGACTTAGAATAATTGGACAACTACAAATACCTAGGTGTCTGGTTAGACTGTAAACTCTCCTTCCAGACTCACATCAAACATCTCCAATCCAAAGTTAAATCTAGAATTGGCTTCCTATTCCGCAACAAAGCATCATTCACTCATGCTGCCAAACATACCCTCATAAAACTGACCATCCTACCAATCCTCGACTTCGGCGATGTCATTTACAAAATAGCCTCCAATACCCTACTCAATAAATTGGATGCAGTCTATCACAGTGCCATCCATTTTGTCACCAAAGCGCCATATACTACCCACCACTGCGACCTGTACGCTCTCATTGGCTGGACCTCGATTCATACTCGTCGCCAAACCCACTGGCTCCAGGTCATCTACAAGACCCTGCTAGGTAAAGTACCCCCTTATCTCAGCTCGCTGGTCACCATAGCAGCACCCACCCGTAGCACGTGCTCCAGCAGGTATATCTCTCTGGTCACCCCCAAAACCAATTCTTCCTTTGGCCGCCTCTCCAGTTCTCTGCTGCCAATGACTAGAACGAACTACAAAAATCTCTGAAACTGAAAACACTTATCTCCCTCAATAGCTTTAAGCACCAGCTGTCAGAGCAGCTCACAGATTACTGCACCTGTACATAGCCCATCTATAATTTAGCCCAAACAACTACCTCTTTCCCTACTGTATTTATTTATTTATTTTGCTCCTTTGCACCCCATTATTTCTATCTCTACTTTGCGCATTCTTCCACTGCAAATCAACCATTCCAGTGTTTTACTTGCTATATTGTATTTACCTCGCCATCATGGGCTTTTTTTTGCCTTCACCTCCCTTATCTCACCTCACTTGCTCACTTATTTTTCTACTGTTTTATTGACTGTATGTTTGTTTTACTCCATGTGTAACTCTGTGTTGTTGTATGTGTCGAACTGCTTTGCTTTATCTTGGCCAGGTCGCAATTGTAAATCAGAACTTGTTCTCAACTTGCCTACCTGGTTAAATAAAGGTGAAAAAGAAAAATTTAAAATGGCTTTGGAATGTGGACGGGAGGATGTCACAGGATTGCTATAAGGGATAATGGTGGATATCTTTGGATTAGGCATCAATGGGCTTGAGGTCAGTCCAGATCCCCTTAAGGGAGAAACAATGGTTTATTCCCCTATCACTTCGTCTTCCTGTCGGACCATAAAATAAGTAAGGGTTGGAGAGAAGGAGGAGTGCCTAAATTGGAGAATATATACTTGTGGTGGTGGAAACATGTGTTCTCTGAATGCAGCTGTATTGACCCTCTGGGAAGAATTAAACTTGGTTAAGCTTTCCTAGTGTCTATTGAATCACTGACTCTGAGAATTAGAACCTAACAGTATGTGAGATGTTGTTTAGTGAGCCCAGATATTTTTTTGAAGCTAGTGACATGGAAATATTTGCCTGAGGGTGTTTGTCAAGTTATGATCATTGCTTTTGATTGAACATGGCACCACGATGACTGTATCTGTGTAATGGAACGAAATTGTCACGCCCTGACCATAGAGAGCTTTTTATTCTCTATGTTGGTTAGGTCGGGGTGGACCTCCTGAGACGGTCCACGGTCCGGAACCTCCTGAGACGGTCCACGATCCAGAACCTCCTGAGACGGTCGGCAGTCCAGAGCCTCCAGCGACGGTCGGCGGTCCAGATCCTAGAGCGACGGTCGGCGGTTTAGATCCTCCAGCGACAGTCTGCGGTCCAGAGCCTCCAGCAACGGTCTGCGGTCCAGAGCCTCCAACGATAGTCTGCAGTTCAGAGCCTCCAGCGACAGTCTGCAGTCCAGAGCCTCCAGCGACGGTCGGCAGTTTAGATCCTCCAGCAACGGTCGGCGGTTTAGATCCTCCAGCGACAGTCTGCGGTCCAGAGCCTCCAGCAACGGTCTGCGGTCCAGAGCCTCCAGCGATAGTCTGCAGTCCAGAGCCTCCAACGATGGTCTGCTGTCCAGAGCCTCCAGCAACAGTCTGCAGTCCAGAGCCTCCAGCGGGGGTTCTCAGTCCAGAGCCTTCTGCAAGGGTTCTACGGTCCGGAGTCCCCGGCGACGATCTACGGTCCGGAGTCCCCGGCAACGATCTACGGTTCGGAGTCCCCAGCGACAACCCACGGTCCGGTTCCTCCGGTGACGATCCACGGTCCGGAGCCTCCGGCAACGATCCACGGTCCGTTTCCTCCGGCAACGATCCACGGTCCGTTTCCTCCGGCGACGATCCACGGTCCGGTTCCTCCGGCGACGACCCACGGTCCGGTTCCTCCGGCAACGATCCACGGTCCGGAGCCCCCGGCGACGAACCACGGTCCGGAGCCAATCCCCGCACCAGAGCCGCCATTGAGGATAATGTGTTTGCGAGCGGAGTGGGTGCTTCGCCCCGCACCGGAGCCGCCCCTGGCGGTAGATGACCACCCGGACCCTCCCCTATTGAGTCAGGTTTTGCGGTCGGAGTCCGCACGTTTGGGGGGGGTACTGTCACGCCCTGACCATTGAGAGCTTTTTATTCTCTATGTTGGTTAGGTCGGGGTGTGACTAGGGTGGGTCATCTCGGTGATTATGTGTCTATGTTGGCCAGGTATGGGTCCCAATCAGAGGCAGCTGTTTGTCGTTGACTCTGATTGGGGATCATATTTAGGCAGCCATTTCCCCTTTGTGCTTTGTGGGATCTTGACTATGGATAGTTGCATGTTAGCACTATTGTTAGCTTCACGTTTCGTTTGAGTTTTATTGTTTTGTTTTGCCGTGAGTTTCACTTAGTAATAAAAAGATGTGGAACCCAGATCACGCTGCACTTTGGTCCACTTATTATAACGATCGTGACAGAAATAGGACTGTGCCTATTGTAGAACAGTGCTATTCAAATCTTACCCTACCAGGTCTGGACTACTTCTGGTTTTCCGTTATACCTGATAATTAATTGCACCTACCCGGTGGCCCAGGTCCCAGACTGATGAAAAAGCAGTGGAAGTAGCTTTGAGGCGGCAGTCCTGCCCCTGAACAAGGCAGTTAACCCACTGTTCCTAGGCCGTCATTGTAAATAAGAATTTGTTCTTAACTGACTTTTCTAGTAAAATAAAGGCCAAAAAGAAATGAAAATAATAAATAAATTGAGATCCAGATTTGAATTTGTGGACCATAGAACATACTAACACATCACACACAGTGCCTCTGGAAAATATTCAGACCCCTTGACTTTATACACCTTTTTCTATGTTACAGCCTTATTCGAAAATGTATTAAATAAATACAAATCCTCATCAATCTGCACACAATACCCCATAATGACAAAGTGAAAACAGGTTTTTAGAAATGTTAGCAAATTTGTAAAATTTGAAAAACATAAATACCTTCTTTACATAAGTTTTCAGCCCCTTTACTATGTGACTCGAAATTGAGCTCAGGTGCATCCTGTTTCCATTGACCATCCTTAAGATGTTCCTACAACTTGATTGGAGTCCACCTGTGGTAATTTCAATTGATTGGACATGATTTGGAAAGGCACACACCCGTCTAAATAAGATCCCACAGTTGACAGTGCATGTCAGCGCAACAAAACAAGCCATGAGGTCGAAGGAATTGACTGTAGAGCTCCGAGACAGGATTGTGTCGAGGCACAGATCTGGTGAAGCATACCAAAACATTTCTGCAGCCTTGAAGGTCCCCAAGAACACAGTGGCTCCCAGACCTTGAGAAACAAGATTTTCTGGTCTGATGAAACCAAGATTGAACTCTTTGGCCTGAATGCCAAGTGTCATATCTGGAAGAAACCTGGCACCATCCCTACGGTGAAGCATGGTGGTGGAAGCATCATAATGTTGCTTTTCAGCTGCAGGGATTGGGAGACTAGTCAGGATCAAGGCAAATCTGAACACATTACAGAGAGATCCTTGATGAAAACCTGCTCCAGAGCTCTCATGACCTCAGACTGTGGTGAAGGTTCACCTTCCAACAAGACAACAACCATAAGCACACAGCCAAGTCAACGCAGGAGTGGCCCGATCGAACATCTCTGGGGAGACCTGAAAATAGCTGTGCAGTAATAACCCCCATCCAACCTAACAGAGCTTGAGAGGATCTGCAGAGAAGAATGGGACAAACTCCCAAAATACATGTGTGCAAAGTTTGTAGCGTCATACCCAAGAATACTTGATGCTGTAATCACTGCCAAAGGTGCTTCAACAAAGTACTGAGTAAAAGGTCTGTATACTTATGTAAATGTAATATTTCAGTTAAAAAATATATATAAATTAGCAAAAAAATGTAATAACCTGTTGTTACTTAGTCATTATGTGGTATTGTGTGTAGATGAGGGTAAAAAAACTAACAATTTAATTAATCAATTTTAGAATAAGGCTGTAACTTAAAATGTGGAATAAGTGGGGTCTAAATCAAGGGGTCTAAATACTTTCCGAAGGCACTGTGTATAAGTGAACATCTGCACCTGCAGTCACGTTCCCTATAGGTATACTGAAATGATCCCTAAAAGAAAGTCATTCCACAGAAAAATCTGACTCATCATACTGTAGGAAAAAGCTAACTAATTATATAGACATAAGGTGGAACTAAAAATAACAAGATAACTAATGTAAAATGTTCTGTGTCCGTAAAATGTATATAGGTTCAGGACTTTTGTGAAACAGCACAGTTGAAAAATATATGGCAAATAGAAATCAAAACTGGATGGTCTCCAGAGATAGATGGGAGGGGTTGAGGGAAGGAAAAGGGTGGGACTAAAAACAACAAAATATAACTATTTAAGCAATAAGGCCCGAGGAGGAGTGGTATATGGACAATATACCATGGCTAAGGGCTGTTCTTAGCACGACGCAACGCAGAAAGCCTGGACAAAGTCCTTAGCCGTGGTATATTGGGCATATACCACAAACCCCTGAGGTGCCTTATTGCTATTATAAACTGGTTACCAAAGTAGTTAGAACAGTACAAATACATGTTTTGTCATCCCCGTGGTATACAGTCTGATATGCCACTGCTGTCAGGGCAGTGCAGGGCTCAAACCACCAAGTTTATAATGTAAAACGTATATAGTATGTATAAGCTGGAAGTAGAAGCCTAAGTGTTGTTTACTCCAACTAGGGGAGGGGTGGTAGGTTTAGAAAGAATAAGCACAGAGGAAGCAGTGAAATGTAACCAGTACTGATTAATAGACACATCAGCACTAGACATGATGAAACAGATCACTCAAGTGATGGGAAATGCAATTGTTTTTATGCATAGGGTGTGTATGGTGCACAGGAGTGTTGCAAACCTTTCAGCATTGCCCTTATATTGATTCAGCGTATCAAATTATTACTGGTGGGAAGGTGTGGTGGGCGGTTTGTTGTTTGTGAAGACCTGAGGCTAGTAGAACACCAGATGATAGGAAGATTGACTGATTTCACAATTGAACATTCCGAGAGAATGCGTATGCGTTTTGTGTGTGTCTTGGTGTGTGTGTATGTGCTTGTGTCTCCGTGCTGCATCCCTACCCAGTCAGCCACATTAGCATGTAAGAAGAGACTATAGCCTGTGGCTGTAATGCTGCTCTCCATAAAGACTAGCCATTAACCCCGGCTCACCCAGTACTTAATGACCTACTCTCTGTTGTAAAGTAGCAGCCACACAAAAAGCCTCCATGGAATAGCAGTATAATGGACACTCCAGTTGCTGGGAGCTGATTGACATATTATCCACTGCAGCTTAAAAGTCAATGTAGCCACTTAAAAAGCCCATGTGAAGTTTAGCATTTGGAATTGTTGGATATGATATCCAAGCATGTCACACCTACTCCTGCTCCCTCCCTCCGGTGCTCGAAGTTGCCAGTCTACTAACCACCGGTCCTGGTAACCCACATTGTTCCCCCCCCTGGCAACACACATTGCGCACACAGAAAACCTGGCAACCCTCATTGTGCACACCTGCTCCCCATCGTTAAGCACACCTAGACTTCATCGTCACCTTTCCCTTCATATAGCCCTCAGTAAGCCTCAGTCATCATGCAGTATTGGTTTTGGTTATGCATTATTGTCATGTTTATTATTATTAAACTTACCTTCTGCACCTGCTTCCTGACTCCCTGTGTATACGTTACAAAGCATTTCCATTTTGCATATGCCTAACAATATTTGAGAATTTAATAATTTTAAGATTTAGACAAACAAAAATGTATCTTGATGGTTGTACAGTCATCTCAAATAAAATTGTGAAGGACCTCTGTGTTACTCTGGACCCTGATCTCTCTTTTGACGAACATATCAAGAATATTTCAGACAGCTTTTTTCCATCTTCGTAACATTGCAAAAATCAGAAACTTTCTGTCCAAAAATGATGCAGAAAAATGTATCCATGCTTTTGTCACTTCAAGCTTAGACTACTGCAATGCCCTACTTTCCGGCTAGCCGGATAAAGCAATAAATAAACTTCAGTTAGTGCTAAACACGGCTGCTAGAATCTTGACTAGAACCCAAAAATTTGATCATATTACTCCAGTGCTAGCCTCCCTACACGGGCTTCCTGTTAAGGCTAGGGCTGATTTCAAGGTTTTACTGCTAACCTAAAAAGCATTACATGGGCTTGCTAATACCTATCTTTCCGATTTGGTCCTGCCTTACATACCTACACGTACGCTACGGTTACAAGACGCAGGCCTCCTTACTGTCCCTAGAATTTCTAAGCAAACAGCCGGAGGCAGGGCTTTCTCCTATAGAGCTCTATTTTTAATGGAATGGTCTGCCTATCCATGTGAGAGACACAGACTTGGTCTCGACCTTTAAGTCGTTATTGAAGACTCATATCTTCAGTAGGTCCTATGATTGAATGTAGTCTGGCCCAGGGGTGTGAAGGTGAACGGAAAGGCACTGGAGCGAAAAACCGCCCTCGCTGTCTCTGCCTGGCCGGTTCCCCTCTCTCCCCCGGGATTCTCTGCCTCTAACCCTATGACGGGGGCTGAGTCACTGACTTACTGGTGCTCTTCCATGCCATCCCTAGGAGGGGTGCGTCACTTGAGTGGGTTGAGTCACTGACGTGATCTTCCTGTCCAAGTTGGCGTCCCCCTCGGGTTCGTGCCTTGGGAAAGGTCTTTGTGGGCTATACTCAGCCTTGTCTCAGGGTAGAAGGTTGGTGGTTGAAGATATCCCTCTAGTGGTGTGGGGGCTGTGCTTTGGCAAAGTGGGTGGGGAAATATCCTGCCTGTTTGGCCCTGTCCGGGGGTATTGTCGGACAGGGCCACAGTGTCTCCCGACCCCTCCTGTCTCAGCCTCCAGTATTTATGCTGCAATAGTTTATGTGTCGGGGGGCTAGGGGTCAGTCTGTTATAGCTAGAGTATTTCTTGTCTTATCCGGTGTCCTGTCTGAATTTAAGTATGCTCCCTCTAATTCTTTCTCTTTCTCTCTCTCTCTTTCTCTCTCTCTTCTCTCGGAGGACTTGAGCCCTAGGACCATGCCTCGGGACTACCTGGCCTGATGACTCCTTGCTGTCCCCAGTCCACCTGGTCATGCTGCTGCTCCAGTTTCAACTGTTCTGCCTGCGGCTATGGAACCCTGACCTGTTCACTGGACGTGCTACCTTGTCCCGGACCTGCTGTTTTGGACTCTCTCTCTACCGCACCTGCTGTCTCTAACTCTGAATGATCGGCTATGAAAAGCCAAATTACATTTACTCCTGAGGAGCTGACCTGTTGCACCCTCTACAACCACTGTGATTATTATTATCTGAGCCTGCTGGTCATCTATGAATGTTTGAACATCTTGGCCATGTTCTGTTATAATCTCCACCTGGCACAGCCAGAAGAGGACTGGCCACCCCTCATAGCCTGGTTCCTCTCTAGGTTTCTTACTAGATTCCTGCCTTTCTAGAGAGTTTTTCCTAGCCACTGTGCTTCTACATCTGCATTGCTTGCTGTTTGGGGTTTTAGGCTGTGTTTCTGTACAGATCTTTGTGACATCGGCCGATGTAAAATGGGCTTTATAAATATATTTGATTGAATTTGATTGATGAATGGTAAAAGGAATACTGCTATTCACAGTGCCTGTTTTCTTGTCCTAGTTGTCATCAGATGTCTGTGTTTGTCAGGTGTAGACACATTTAAACAGTAAATACTGGAAGACGTCTCACTGACAAATTGTCCCTTGTCTCAAGTCTAGCTCCTCTCAGTCAATAAGTTACAGTTCTGTTGAGGTGAGAACTACAAAAGGGTTTCAGACTGATGTCACTCTCAGTGAGGGCGTAGATGGAGTTGTGGCAGAATGATCTGTTATGGGCCAGTGAGTCATGGCAGAATGATCTGTTATGGGCCAGTGAGTCATGGCAGAATGATCTATTATGGGTCAGTGAGTCATGGCAGGATGATCTGTTATGGGCCAGTGAGTTGTGGCAGAATGATCTGTAATGGGCCAGTGAGTTGTGGCAGAATGATCGGTTATGGGGCTGTGTGTGTGTGTGTTGTCTGACATTGTGTCAGTCAGAGAGAGGGAGAGAGGTATTAAGTCAAAGCATTGTAATTAATGAGGTGTGAATGGTACCTAGGTAAAGCCCCCTCACAAAAAAATCCTTTCAGTTAATTACTGACTGACTGTCAACCCCCCGACTGTGTCTCTAGGAGATACTGCTGACCACAGTTCAGAGAGAGAGGGAGAGAGACCGAGAGAGAGAGAGAGAGAGAGAGGGAGAGGGGGAGAAAAAAGACAGAGCGAGAAACAGATATATAAAGTGTGTCAACCACCGATCAGCCAACTCCTTCCCTGCTGTCTCATCTTTCTTTCTTTCTCTCTCTCTCTCTGTATCTCTCTCTCTCTCTCTCTCTCTGTATCTCTCTCTCTCTCTCTCTCTCTCTGTATCTCTGTATCTCTCTCTCTCTCTCTGTATCTCTCTGTATCTCTCTCTCCATGTAGGGAGGTCATTAAACGGAAACTCATCAAACCACTACACCTTTTCTAGATGCTGGAAGGAAAAATCTGACAAACATATTCAGACAAACTACATCAGAGCTGCTCCAACCCAGTCTGAGGGGCTCAGAGAGTGGGTACCAGCCCTTGCGCCAACCCCACACTGAGGACTTGGCCACATCAAGAGGCCTGGCAGCAGGCACTGGTGTCAGGCTGGCCAGTTAGCCTGTAGCTAGTGCCAACCCACTGGCACTGGCAACCTCCAGGAATTGGCAACGCAATGGGGGAGTTGGGATGGTCACCAAGGAGGATGAGTGTAAACAGTCAGTCTTTTTCTGTGCGATAACCTTATTCAACATGAGGGTTATTTGGGGTACAATCCCGTCACATTGATTCAATGTAATTGCATTTGCACTACTAAGAGTAGTATTAGTATTGGTTTTCTATATGGTTAAAGGACATAAGGGCGTGAATAGCTTTTATAGGAACATGCTTGGTAGTACTAGTTTAAAGCTAGTGGTTTTAAATTAGAAAGCAGACATTTTCTTTTATTTTCTTGGAAATCAGAAGTGAGAATATCACATTACGGCTTAATGCATTTTATGCTAATGTTTTACAAGAGCTCCCAAGAACGAAGGTCAACCACAAAAATGAAGAACGAGTATATCATCCTCTGATTGAATGATGTTAACCCATTCATCACAACTTGGTACTTCCTTCTCCATTCTATCATCAGCCAGTGGTGGGGCGTACCATACCTGCGTAGGGGACGGGGGCGTCTTTATCAAGGGCCACCAGCGGAGGGTCCAGTTGAACGATGTCCATGTTCTCTGTGATTACCCCATGGTATGAAGTCTCAATCCACGGTTTGTGTTTGTTCACTACGAGAGAGAAAGAAGCGATAGAGAAAGAGAGAAAGAAAATGTCAGTCAGTCATTCACAGAAGTTTTTACATTTTCAGTCTGCATGTAATTACTGGGCGAACTGAGAATGGCTTTGTGCAAAATTAATACAACAGATGTTCTTTCCTCCCCACTCTGCAACTCCCACTTGGAAAAAAGCCACACACACAAACAAACACACACACACATACACACACACACTGCTTTTCCTGGCAGAGGATCTCCATTCTTCCTTTTTTTCTGAGAAACATTCTCATTTCACTAATCTCCCCTACTTCTTTTCTCCCCCTCTCTTTCCTCTCTCAAACGTTCCCTGCACGTCTCAAAGCGCTCTGCCAGGCTTGATCAATGATCACTATTGAGCTGCCAATAGAGCACTACTTCCTGGGCCCAGCCAAAACAAAGTTCATGAGCACTGGGACGATTAGCATGGCTTAATTGAGTAAAGCCCCTGAGGGCCGTGAAGCAGGAGTTAGCTAGCTAGCTCACCGTTTTATATACCATCTCTCAATCAAAGGTAAGGGTTTTAAAAACGGCAACAACAGCCCATTCCTCCTCAACTCCTTCACTTAATCACAGCTTCCGCTGACTCAGGAGGGAACAACAATGCCCAAATCACATCCTGTGAATTCCTATACGAGGAAATTGTAGGTTGTTAGCAACACAAAACTAGGGCGTTTTATGTGATACACATCCAAGAGAAATGGCCTAAATACATCATTTGTATCACTTTCCCATGCGTACATGGTCATGCATACTCATTATCCGACATTCAGTGAAAGAGGAGGAAAAATGTTGTACACCAAACAATTTGTAAAGCTGTCTCTAGTGCTACATTACAGCACCTCTCTTCATGGGTGTAGGAATCACTTTGTCTAAGATTTAAGGCAGTGTAAGTATATAAACACAAGCAAACATAGGTGTGCTACTAAGCACCAGAATCTATGCATCCTATTACATGAATCATAAAATAGAATCAAAACATCAGAAAGGAAGGTACAGATTTTGATTGTGTGGTCTCAGACTAAAAATATTTTCAGACTACATGTCTTTTTGACAATTTGAGATTCAAATTAGGCAGTAGGCCTTCTAGGACACTGAAGTACGCCAACACCACCTCTACTCCAACACCACCACCCCCAAAACACCACCACTCCAACACCACAATCACGCCAACACCACCACCAACACCACCATCATGTCAACACCAACACTTCAACACAACCACCACGCAAACACCACCACCAGTCCACCACCACCACTCCTCCACCACCACCACGCCAACACCACCACCACTGCACCACCACACCCACACCACCACCACCCCAACACCACGCCAATACCAACACCATTCCAACAACCCCCTCACCAACACCACCACCAACACCACCATCACGTCAACACCACCACTTCAACACAATCACCACGCCAACACCACCACCACTCCACCACCACGCCCACACCACCACCAGTCCACCACCACCACACCAACACCACGCCAATACCAACACCATGCCAACAACACCCTCACCAACACCACCATCACGTCAACACCACATCAATAACAGCTGGTGCGTGATCTCTAATATTAAGGAAGTCTCGAGGTATTGCTTGCCTGAGGTAGACTACCTTATGATAAGCTGTAGACCACACTGTCTACCAAGACAGATTTCATCTCTAGCTGTCTATTTACCACCACAAACCGATGATGGCACTAAGACCGCACTCAACGTGCTGTATAAGGCCCTAAGCAAACAAGAACATGATCATCCAGAAGCGGCACTCCTAGTGGCAGGGACTTTAACGCATGCAAACTTACATCCGTTATACCTCATTTCTACCAAAAAGTCACAAGTGCAACCAAAGGAAAAAAAACTCTAGACCACCTAACCTCCACACACAGAAACGCATACAAAGCTCTCCTTCGCCCTCCATTTGGAAAATCTGAGCATAATTCTATCCTCCTGATTCCTGTTTACAAGCAAAAACTAAACAGGTAGTACCAGTGACTCGCTCAATATGGAAGTGGTCAGATGACACAGATGCTACGCTACAGGACTGTTTTGCTAGCAGTTTTTTATTTCACCTTTATTTAAGCAGGTAGGCCAGTTGAGAACAAGTTCTCATTTACAACTGCGACCTGGCCAAGATAAAGCAAAGCAGTGCGACAAAAAACAACAACACAGAGTTACACATGGGATAAACAAAAGTCAAAATAGTCAATAACACAATAGAAAAATATATATAGAGTGTGTGCAAATGGAGTAAGGAGGTCAGGCAATAAATAGGCCAATAGTAGCGAAGTAATTACAATTTAGCAAATTAACACTGGAGTGATAGATGTGCAGATGATGATTTGCAAGTATAAATACATATGTGCAAAAGAGCAAAAAAAGTAAATAAAAACAACATTGGGATGAGGTAGGTAGTTGGATGGGCTATTTACAGATGGACTATGTACAGCTGCAGCAATCGGTAAGCTGCTCAGATAGCTGATGCTTAAGTTAGTGAGGGAATCTAAGTCTCCAACTTCAGCTATTTTTGCAATTTGTTCTAGTCATTGGCAGCAGAGAACTGGAAGGAAAGGCTGCCAAAGGAAGTGTTGGCTTTGGGGATGACCAGTGACATATACCTGCAGGAGCGCGTGCTACGGGTGGGCGTTGTTATGGTGACCAGTGAGCTGAGATAAGGCGGAGCTTTACCTAGCAGAGACTTGTAGATGACCTGGAGCCAGTGGATTTGGCGAGGAGTATGAAGCGAGGGCCAGCCAACGAGATCATACAGGTCGCAGTGGTGGGTAGTATATGGGGCTTTGGTGACAAAACGGATGGCACTGTGATAGACTGCATCCAATTTGTTGGAGTCTATTTTGTAAATGACATCGCCGAAGTCGAGGATCGGTAGGGTAGTCAGTTTTACGAGGGTATGTTTGGCAGCATGAGTGAAGGAGGCTTAGTTGCGAAATAGGAAGTTGATTCTAGATTTAACAGTTCTATCTTGACAGAAAATGTTGTAGTTGGTGATGGAAATCTCAGAAGTTTTGGTGGCCTTCCTAAGCCAGGATTCAGACACGGCAAGGACATCAGGGTTGGCGAAGTGTGCTAAAGCAGTGAGTAAAACAAACTTAGGTAGGAGGCTTCTGATGTTAACATGCATGAAACCAAGGCTTTTACGGTTACAGAAGTCAACAAATGAGAGCACCTGGGGACACACAGGGCCTGGGTTGATCTCTACATCACCCGAGGAACAGAGGAGGAGTAGGATGAGGGTATGGCTAAAGGCTATCAAAACTGGTCGTCTAGTGCGTTGGGGGTAGAGAATAAAAGGAGCAAATTTCTGGGCGTGGTAGAATAGATTCAGGGCATAGTGTACAGACAGGGGTATGGTGGGGTGCGGTTACAGTGGAGGTAAACCTAGGCATTGTGTGACGATAAGAGAGGTTGCATCTCTGGAGGCACTAGTTATCCTAGGTGAGGTCACCGCATGTGTGGGAGGCGGGACAAAATAGGTATCTGAGGCATGTTGAGTGGGGCTAGGGGCTCCGCAGTAAAATAAAACAATGATAACTACCCTAAACAACAGTATACAAGGCATATTGACATTAAAGAGAGAGACATGAAGCGAGGCATAAAGCAATCACAGGTGTTGATTGGGAGAGCTAGCTAAGACAACAATGGGTAAGTTAACAACAGCTAATCAGCTAAGACAACAACAACAGGTAAAATGGTGTAAAACGGTGTATGGGCAGAGAGGGTAAGTTAACTACACACAGGGCCTGAGTTCGAGGCTGGGGCCGACAGATAAACAAAATAAACAAAAATGGAGCGCACTGTGATTAATGAACAGTCCAGCAGGCATCAGCTTTGTAGCCAGGTGATCATAGGGTCCAGTAAACAGCAATAGATGAAACAGGGAAGCAGTTAGGTAGTCGTTACTACACTAGCAAGCAGAGTACACGGCGTTCCTAAAGTTAGCAGGCCGGGGTTAGCAGAAGCATCTTCACCGACGTCCGACAAAGGCCGGTTCAGGGCACATAGGACAGAATTACGTCGGCAGACCAGTCGTGATGGATCGGCGGGGGTCTGTGTCGACAAAGGGTCCAGGCCAGTTGGCAAAAGAGGCATTGTAGCTGGAGTAATTTAGTTTGCTAGCCGGGAGATGCGCCTGGCGCTAGGCTAACTGGTGCTAGCTTCGGGACAAGGGCGTTAGCCACTATAGCCACTCGGTAGCAGCTAGCTAGCTGCGATGATCCGATGCAAAGGTACAGAGCTTATGGCAGGAATCCGGTGATGTAGTGGCTTCTAGTCGTGTTAGTGAAGAGTCCGGGAGGCATCAGCTGTGTAGCCGAGTGATCATAGCGTCCACTGAACAGGCCGGGAAATGGGCCTGTCTCAAGGCTAGCTTCAGGGCTGGGCCACTCTGGAGTAATGGTCCAGAGCTTACGGCTGGAATCTGGTGATGTAGTGGAGAAAAGCAGTCCGATATGCTCAGGGTTGATATCGCGCTGTGCAGACTGGCGGGTATTATCCAGTCTAAAAGCGGCTGGTGTCTGAGCTAAAGGTAAAGCCTGCTAGCAGTGGCTAACAATGGCTAATATGTTCGGGGATTTATCCATTGGCATTGAGGAGTATGGCTTCATCAATAAATGCATTGACAACGTTGTCCCCACAGTCACTGTACGTACATATCCTAAATAGAAGCATTGGATTACAGGCATCATCTGCACCGGGCTAAAGGCTAGAACTGCCGCTTTCAAGGAGCTTGACACTAATCCGGACGCTTATAAGAAATCCCGTTATGCTTTCAGACGAACCATCAAACAGGCAAAGCATCAATACATGACTAAGATTGAATCCTACTGCACCGGCACTGACGCTCGTTGGATGTGGCAGGACTTGCAAACTATTATGGGTTACAAAAGGAAACCCAGACACAAGTTGCCCAGGGACGCGAGGCTACCAGATGAGCTAAATGCCCGTTATGCTCGCTTCGAGTCAAAGAAACACTGAAGAATGCATGAGAGCACCAGCTTTTCCAGACGTTTGTGTGATCACGCTCTCCATAGCCTATGTGAGTAAGACCTTTAAACAGGTCCACATTCACAAGGCCGCAGGGCCAGACGGGTCACCAGGACGTCTACTCAGACCATGTCTGGACCAACTGGCGAGTGTCTCACTGACATGTTCAACCTCTCCCTGACCGAGTCTGTAATACCTACATGTTTCCAGCAGACCACCATAGTTCCTGTGCCCAAGAAAGCGAAGGTAACCTGCCTAAATAACTACCGCCCCGTAGTACTCACATCGGTAGCCATGAAGTGCTTTGAAAGGCTAGTCATGGCTCACATCAACACCATCATTCCGGAAACCCTAGACCCACTCAAAATTGCATACCACCCCAACAGATCCACAGATGACGGAATCTCAATCGCACTCCACACTGCCATTTCCCACGAAAGGAAAACCTACGTGAGAATACTGTTCATTGACAACAGCTCAGCATTCAACACTTTAGGGCCCTCAAAGCTCATCACTAAGTTAAAGACCATGGGACTAAACACTCTGCAACTGGATCCTGGACTTCCTGACGGCCCGCCCCCAGGTTGTAAGGGTAGGCAACAACACATCTGCCACGTTGATCCTCAACACAGGTCCCCTAAGGTGTGCGTCCTTAGTACCCTCCTGTGCTTCCTGTTCACCCACGACTGCGTGGCCAAGCACGACTCCAACACCATCCTTAAGTTTTCTGACGACATAACAGTAGTTGGCCTGATCACCGACAATGATGAGACAGACTATAGGGAGGAGGTCAGAGACCTGGCCGGATGGTGCCAGAATAACAACCTATCCCTCAACGTAACCAAGACTTAGGAGATGATTGTGGACTAAAGGAAAAGGAGGCCCGAGCACGCCCCCATTCTCATCGACGGAGCTGTAGTGGAGCAGGTTGAGAGCTTCAAGTTCCTTGGTGTCCACATCACAAACAAACTAGAAGGGTCCAAACACACCAAGACAGTCGTGAAGAGGGCACAACAAAGCCTATTCCCACTCAGGAAACTTTAAAGATTTGGCATGGGTCCTCAGATCCTCAAAACGTTCTACAGCTGCAATATTGAGAGCATCCTGACTGGTTGCATCACTGCCTGGTACGGCAACTGCTTGGCCTCCAACCTCAAGGCACTACAGAGGGTAGTGCGTATGGCCCAGTACATCACTGGGGTTAAGCTGCCTGCAATCTAGGACCTATATACTAGGAAGTGTCAGAGGAAGGCCCCAAAAAATGTCAAGGACTCCAGTCACCCAAGTCATAGTGTTCTCTCTGCTACTGCACGGCAAGTTGTGTCGGAGCGCCAAGTCTAGGACCAAAAGGCTCCTTAACATCTTCTACCCCCAAGCCATAAGACTACTGAACAATAAATCAAATAGCCACCCAGACTACTTAAATTGCTGCTACTTGCTGTTTATTATCTATGCATAGTCACTTTGTACAAATGACCTCGACTAACATGTACCCCCGCACATTGACTCGGTACTGGTACCCCCTGTATATAACCTTGTTATTGTTATTTTATTGTGTTACTTTTATTGAATTTTTACTTTTGTTTATTTAGCGAATATTTTCTTAACTCTATTTCTTGAACTGCATTGTTGGTTAAGGGCTTGTAAGCAAGAATTTCATGGTAAGGTCTACAACTGTTGTATTCGGCGCATGTGACAAATAAAATTTGATTTGATTTGATAGCTCATGACACATTATAAATGACCTCTGGGCTGAAACAATGTGAGGTGAAACTACAGTATATTACCTACAGTATCTCCAGGGATCTCTGATCAACGTTCCTGCCTTATTAGTTTTATCACCATGTTTAATAGCTGGTCCTATGGTATGATATCGCTGTTGTGGAGATGGTTGTGAAATATATAATAAATTGTGTTATCCAAGCACAAATGCTGACAGGATAATGAAAACGTGGCTTAGTTTAGAACTAGGCTGATCTACCACCTCCATGTTCAAAAGTCCAGTCCTCTTGAAGCTTTGGCGACTTATTGACCATTTAAATCCTGGCCAGAAGAGCTTGAATGGTTCAGCCGGGTTGACCATAGCTGATGAAGAGTCAGGTTGACCCAACTGGTCTGGGATCAGCTTTATACAGACTACTATTACCTACTACTGTGGAACATCAATCCAAAGGACTTCTGAGATCATTCCTCAGTTTATTTATTTCCGTTCGGCATCGGATGCTTCTCTGGTCAACCCAGTCAATGACACCACAAAGCTTCCCTGGTGTGTGTGTGTGTGTGTGTGTGTGTGTGTGTGTGTGTGTGTGTGTGTGTGTGTGTGTGTGTGTGTGTGTGTGTGTGTGTGTGTGTGTGTGTGTGTGTGTGTGTGTGTGTGTGTGTGTGTGTGTGTGTGTGTGTGTGTGTGTGTGTGTGTGTGTGTGTGTGTGTGTGTGTGTGTGTGTGTGTGATGCAGCCCCCAGGTGATGTCATGCCCACCCCAGCCTCTGATTGAAAGGTTTCCCCTTTTAAGAACACCACTGTTGACTCCATCCCGAACACCCATCCCCTTCCATACATCCACATCCTCATCCTAAGGGAATGCCCACCATTTGTTGACAGGCCGGAGACATCCAGAGGCATTAGAGTCCTGACACGGGGAGAGAGATAGATGTCATACCATCTCCAGACAGATAGTCCTGGGTTCACTGGGAAATAGGGGGACCATGGGGATGGAAGAGAGAAATGAACGAGCGATACGCCATCACTTGGATGGAAGACGGAGGGTGGCCCCTCGGGAGGCATTGCAGCCAATTAACGTAATCTAATCCTAAGCGTTATTTCACTAATGCCAAAATTCTAAGCGATTAACCCCACACTTCAAAATGTCAGCCTGGATCTAAACTAAACACAGTAAATCCACTGATCAGTAACCAGGCACCGTGACACAGTCACAGCCAAGGTGCATTATTTTACTATGCATGAAAAATACAATATGACAAAAAGGTGAACCGGACAGCAAGACGTACACAGCTGGAATTGTATCTTGATTCATTCAGCAGACAAAACAGACACACCAGAAAAGGTTAGTTTAAAAAAAATGTTGTTTGATCTGTGTGGAGATGTTTGTCTCGTCTGATACCTCTCCAGCCTGCAGGCTTTAGACAGCCACTAATAGGATGTGTGTTTTAAAAACACCTTAAGACGAGAGAGCCCTTGGGAGACTCGTCACATCTGTCACCACAATTTTAAAAAGAAAACACCTTCATTGGGTACGTAAAGCAGTGTTTTAATGCCATGCAATAACCTTTGTTTGTGAATGGAGGGAGGTCGATTCTCCCCTCGCTAAAACTCACACCTGTCTTGGGAAAACACGATTAGCAAAGGTAGAGTATCTTTTTTTTTTTTACATGTTGAGGATATGTCAGAAATTAATTTGCCGCTCTCTCCCTGCTTGTTTGGTTTAACCTGGCTTTATTAGTAGCTTTTTTAGACCTGAGCAGAAATTCAAATACCATGACCTTTCTGGCAACACGCTCCACCTGATAAATCCAGCCGGGCTCTTTGTCAGAAGGCTTTAGATACAACTCTCCGCTGAGACACAGGACCTTACATCAGACTCCACAGAGAGCAACACAAAAAGCAACACACAGAGAAAAACTGAAAGCAACTCGATGGGGTGAATGTGAAGAGCATCCACAGACACTGTGTTCTAAACAAGAGCCCCGTGCTCTGAGCAAAAATGCCAAATGCTATGGAAAAGCACCATGTTCTTCACCAAAGCCTGATTCTCTCCACAAAGCAATGAAAGAAACAACAAACTACTTTAGACACAAACATTGAAATACATCCACAGGTACCTCAAATTGACTCAAATGATGGCCATTAGCCTGTCAGAAACTTCTAAAGCCATGACATAATTTTCTGGAATTTTCTAAGTTGTTTAAAGGCACAGTCAACTTAGTGTATGTAAACTTCTGACCACCTGGAATTGTGATACAGTGAATTATAAGTAAAATAATCTGTCTGTAAACAATTGTTGGAAAAATGACTTGTGCCATGCACAAAGTAGATGTCCTAACCGACTTGCCAAAACTATAGTTTGTTAACAAGAAATGTGTGTAGTGATTGAAAAACACGTTTTAATGACTCCAACCTAAGTGAATTTAAACTTCCGACTTCAACTGTATGTCATATGGTCAATACTAGAGACACACTCCATGCTGGACAGATGCACAACAGTACAAGGTCTGTGTTGCCTTTTTATTTGTTAATAGGCTTTTAACAATTTCTCTGAAAAAATAGCAAGGTAATAAAGACCAGCCATCAAAATGGAGCCTTTAGCAGTACACCCCGAATCTATTCCACATCAGTGTGTTCATAAAGCATTGGTAGTTTGTTCTCCGAAGGCTTTTCAAAGTACTAGCATCTCTGCACATAATAAGAGTGATTAGGCCATCAGCTTTCATGTGTCCATTCAGGAGCAGTCTGAGAGCAGACATTGGATGGAGGAGAAGCAGGCCCATAGTGCTGTGTGATTATGATAAGCCAGAGTAATGTTGAAAAGAGAGCTGTGGATGAAGCTGTGGATGAAAATAGACAGACAATCACAGACCTATTTCAACCAAGCTACTCTCAAAGTCATACATTGACGTACAGTGCATTTGGAAAGTTTTCAGACCCCTTGACTTTTTCCACATTTTGTTACGTTGCAGCCTTATTCTAAAATGTATTAATTGCTTTTTTCCCTCGTCAATCTACACACAATACCCCATAATGACAAACTAAAAACAGTTTTTTTTAGAAATGTTTGCAAATGTATTAAATATAAAAAACAGAAATACCTTATTTACATAAGTATTCAGACCCTTTGCTATGAGACTCCAAATTGAGCTCAGGTGGATCCTGTACTGGACCAATTTAATTTGCATTTATACTAGAATTGATAGTACATTGTCATAATAATAGCTTTCTCATGTAATTTCACCTTATGATTACTGAGGGATAGTTTAAGGGCACTGAATATATGTTTAAATTAGTTCCCAGTGAATGGAGGGAGTAGAGTTATCCTACTGAGACATATATCAGAGACACTTATCCACAATGGACACCAACAGGCATTTACAGTAACAGTAATCCACGCTAGCTCCCAGCAACACAGAGATGTCCATCAACAGGCCTGTGTGAAATAATATAATGTATATTCTCCCTGAGAGGACGCAGAGAACATTAAATCACTTATTTATCTTTATCTTATCCCTCCACAATAACCACATTCTCTTTTCCCCTCCCCTTCAATAAGCCCTTTCCATTTCCCCCTCCCTCTACCATTGCTGCTCATTCTGCTCTGTTCTCTCTCTCTCTCTCTCTCTCTTTGCCCTCTCTCTCTCTCTCTCTCTCTCTTTGCCCTCTCTCTCTCTCTCTCTCTCTTTGCCCTCTCTCTCTCTCTCTCTCTCTCTCTCTCTCTCTCTCTCTCTCTCTCTCTCTCTCTCTCTCTCTCTCTCTCTCTTTGCCCTCTCTCTCTCTCTCTCTCTCTCTCTCTCTCTCTCTCTCTCTCTCTCTCTCTCTCTCTCTCTCTCTATCTCTCTCTCTCTCTCTCTCCCTCTCTCTCCTTCTCTCTCTCCCCTTCCCTTAACCCTGTTCTGTCCTACCCTTCCCTTAACCCTGTTCTCCACTTCCCTCCCCTCCCCTTCCCTTAACCCTGTTCTCCCCTTCCCTTAACCCTGTCCTCCACTTCCCTCCCCTCCCCTTCCCTTAACCCTGTTCTCCCCTTCCCTTAACCCTGTTCTCCACTTCCCTCCCCTCCCCTTGACAGCAGTGTTTTGGTAACCCTGTTAACCCTGTTCTCCCCTCCCCTTAAGCCTGTTCTCCACTTCCCTCCCCTCCCCTTCCCTTAACCCTGTTCTCCCCTTCCCTTAACCCTGTTCTCCCCTTCCCTCCTCTCGCCTTCACTCTGTTCTCCCCTCCCCTTCCCTTTATCCTGTTCTCCCCTCGCCTCCCCTTAACCCTGTTCTACCCTCCCCTCCCCTTAACCCTGTTCTACCCTCCCCTCCCCTTAACCCTGTTCTCCCCTTCCCTTAACCCTGTTCTCCACTTCCCTCCTCTCGCCTTCACCCTGTTCTCCCCTCCCCTTCCCTTTATCCTGTTCTCCCCTCGCCTCCCCTTAACCCTGTTCTACCCTCCCCTTCCCTTAACCCTGTTCTCCCCTTCCCTCCCCTTCTGTTACCTTAACCCTGTTCTCCCCTTCCCTCCCCTTCTGTTACCTTAACCCTGTTCTCCCCTTCCCTCCCCTTCTGTTACCTTAACCCTGTTCTCCCCTTCCCTTCCCTCCCCTTCTGTTACCTTAACCCTGTTCTCCCCTTCCCTCCCCTTCTGTTACCTTAACCCTGTTCTCCCCTCCCCTCCCCTTCTGTTACCTTAACCCTGTTCTCCCCTTCTGTTACCTTAACCCTGTTCTCCCCTTCCCTTCCCTTCTGTTACCTTAACCCTGTTCTCCCCTTCCCTCCCCTTCTGTTACCTTAACCCTGTTCTCCCCTTCCCCCCCCTTCTGTTACCTTAACCCTGTTCTCCCCTTCCCTCCCCTTCTGTTACCTTAACCCTGTTCTCCCCTCCCCTCCCCTCCACTCCACTCCCCTTAACCCTGTTCTCTTTTTCCAGTCTCTCTCTCTCTCCGCTTCCCTTAACCCTGTTCTCTCTTCCCCTCTTTCTCTGTCCCCTTCCCTTAACCCTGTTCTCTCTTCCACTCTTTCTCTGTCCCCTTCCCTTAAACCTGTTCTCTCTCTCCCCTTGTTACTCATTCTCTATTTTACTGATTGTCTCTTCCTCTCCTTTGAACCTTGAAGATCTTTGCCAACTTTAATCTCCTCTCCGTTCTCCGAACACCTTTTGCCTCACAGAGCAACATGACAGAAAACACGCCGGTGCCACCAGTCGGGAGGCGATGGGCACAGAGTCTGTGTTTATTGTCTCCTAAAGAATGAGGGGAACGAGGAGAGGAAGGGTAAACAAAGATAAAAGGATAACAGTTGTCGGCACGTTCACCAAATAAATTTGACAGCAGTGTTTTGGTAATCTGTAAGAATAAAAAGCTCCTCATTACTTAACCAGCACACAGCAAGGTGACTGTTCCGTACACCTGGCTGTCACTGCACCTGTCACCCAAAGGCCACCACCACACATCTGTCCCTCTCCGACTCTAGCCTGCTCACCTCCAACACACACAGATAAATAGCATGTCTTGTACACTGTCAGGGAAATCATATATGGAGCACATTTTGGAGAACTCTTCGACCCCACAGAAAATTGGATGACCATCTAAAAGTCTGAAGCAGTCTGAATGTCCTCTAAGACTAACTTGGCTTTACTGTTGGCGATTCCTATGATTTATCTGATGTATTTTAGCTCTTTTCTCCTACAGACATCCAAAGACAGTTGGAAGTCTACAAATCAAAGTACTGGTTTAGCTCTCTGGCTGCACTACAGGTGTTACACCAGACTGTGAGGATTTGCTAGTTTTAATATGTGTTTGCTGTTGGCAGCCTCAGGCAGGGTGTGTTTCTGGGAGTGGTCACTGTGCCAGATCCCTGTGTGGTGGTGGTGGGACTACTGGTTTCACTGTGCCAGATCCCTGTGTGGTGGTGGTGGGACTACTGGTTTCACTGTGCCAGATCCCTGTGTGGTGGTGGTGGGACTACTGGTTTCACTGTGCCAGATCCCTGTGTGGTGGTGGTGGAACTACTGGTTTCACTGTGCCAGAATCCAGTGTGGTGGTGGTGGAACTACTGGTTTCACTGTGCCAGATCCCTGTGTGGTGGTGGTGGAACTACTGGTTTCACTGTGCCAGATCCCTGTGTGGTGGTGGTGGAACTACTGGTTTCACTGTGCCAGATCCCTGTGTGGTGGTGGTGGAACTACTGGTTTCACTGTGCCAGATCCCTGTGTGGTGGTGGTGGAACTACTGGTTTCACTGTGCCAGATCCCTGTGTGGTGGTGGTGGAACTACTGGTTTCACTGTGCCAGATCCCTGTGTGGTGGTGGTGGAACTACTGGTTTCACTGTGCCAGATCCCTGTGTGGTGGTGGTGGAACTACTGGTTTCACTGTGCCAGATCCCTGTGTGGTGGTGGTGGAACTACTGGTTTCACTGTGCCAGATCCCTGTGTGGTGGTGGTGGAACTACTGGTTTCACTGTGCCAGATCCCTGTGTGGTGGTGGTGGAACTACTGGTTTCACTGTGCCAGATCCCTGTGTGGTGGTGGTGGAACTACTGGTTTCACTGTGCCAGATCCCTGTGTGGTGGTGGTGGAACTACTGGTTTCACTGTGCCAGATTCCCGTGTGGTGGTGGAACTACTGGTTTCACTGTGCCAGATCCCTGTGTGGTGGTGGTGGAACTACTGGTTTCACTGTGCCAGATCCCTGTGTGGTGGTGGTGGAACTACTGGTTTCACTGTGCCAGATCCCTGTGTGGTGGTGGTGGAACTACTGGTTTCACTGTGCCAGATCCCTGTGTGGTGGTGGTGGAACTACTGGTTTCACTGTGCCAGATCCCTGTGTGGTGGTGGTGGAACTACTGGTTTCACTGTGCCAGATCCCTGTGTGGTGGTGGTGGGACTACTGGTTTCACTGTGCCAGATCCCTGTGTGGTGGTGGTGGGACTACTGGTTTCACTGTGCCGGATCCCTGTGTGGTGGTGGTGGGACTACTGGTTTCACTGTGCCAGATCCCTGTGTGGTGGTGGTGGAACTACTGGTTTCACTGTGCCAGATCCCTGTGTGGTGGTGGTGGGACTACTGGTTTCACTGTGCCAGATCCCTGTGTGGTGGTGGTGGGACTACTGGTTTCACTGTGCCAGATCCCTGTGTGGTGGTGGTGGGACTACTGGTTTCACTGTGCCAGATCCCTGTGTGGTGGTGGTGGGACTACTGGTTTCACTGTGCCAGATCCCTGTGTGGTGGTGGTGGAACTACTGGTTTCACTGTGCCAGAATCCTGTGTGGTGGTGGTGGAACTACTGGTTTCACTGTGCCAGATCCCTGTGTGGTGGTGGTGGAACTACTGGTTTCACTGTGCCAGATCCCTGTGTGGTGGTGGTGGAACTACTGGTTTCACTGTGCCAGATCCCTGTGTGGTGGTGGTGGAACTACTGGTTTCACTGTGCCAGATCCCTATGTGGTGGTGGTGGAACTACTGGTTTCACTGTGCCAGATCCCTGTGTGGTGGTGGTGGAACTACTGGTTTCACTGTGCCAGATCCCTGTGTGGTGGTGGTGGAACTACTGGTTTCACTGTGCCAGATCCCTGTGTGGTGGTGGTGGAACTACTGGTTTCACTGTGCCAGATCCCTGTGTGGTGGTGGTGGAACTACTGGTTTCACTGTGCCAGATCCCTGTGTGGTGGTGGTGGAACTACTGGTTTCACTGTGCCAGATCCCTGTGTGGTGGTGGTGGAACTACTGGTTTCACTGTGCCAGATCCCTGTGTGGTGGTGGTGGAACTACTGGTTTCACTGTGCCAGATCCCTGTGTGGTGGTGGTGGAACTACTGGTTTCACTGTGCCAGATCCCTGTGTGGTGGTGGTGGAACTACTGGTTTCACTGTGCCAGATCCCTGTGTGGTGGTGGTGGAACTACTGGTTTCACTGTGCCAGATCCCTGTGTGGTGGTGGTGGAACTACTGGTTTCACTGTGCCAGATCCCTGTGTGGTGGTGGTGGAACTACTGGTTTCACTGTGCCAGATCCCTGTGTGGTGGTGGTGGAACTACTGGTTTCACTGTGCCAGATCCCTGTGTGGTGGTGGTGGAACTACTGGTTTCACTGTGCCAGATTCCCGTGTGGTGGTGGAACTACTGGTTTCACTGTGCCAGATCCCTGTGTGGTGGTGGTGGAACTACTGGTTTCACTGTGCCAGATCCCTGTGTGGTGGTGGTGGAACTACTGGTTTCACTGTGCCAGATCCCTGTGTGGTGGTGTTGGAACTACTGGTTTCACTGTGCCAGATCCCTGTGTGGTGGTGGTGGAACTACTGGTTTCACTGTGCCAGATCCCTGTGTGGTGGTGGTGGGACTACTGGTTTCACTGTGCCAGATCCCTGTGTGGTGGTGGTGGGACTACTGGTTTCACTGTGCCAGATCCCTGTGTGGTGGTGGTGGGACTACTGGTTTCACTGTGCCAGATCCCTGTGTGGTGGTGGTGGAACTACTGGTTTCACTGTGCCAGATCCCTGTGTGGTGGTGGTGGGACTACTGGTTTCACTGTGCCAGATCCCTGTGTGGTGGTGGTGGGACTACTGGTTTCACTGTGCCAGATCCCTGTGTGGTGGTGGTGGGACTACTGGTTTCACTGTGCCAGATCCCCGTGTGGTGGTGGTGGGACTACTGGTTTCACTGTGCCAGATCCCTGTGTGGTGGTGGTGGAACTACTGGTTTCACTGTGCCAGAATCCTGTGTGGTGGTGGTGGAACTACTGGTTTCACTGTGCCAGATCCCTGTGCGGTGGTGGTGGAACTACTGGTTTCACTGTGCCAGATCCCTGTGTGGTGGTGGTGGAACTACTGGTTTCACTGTGCCAGATCCCTGTGTGGTGGTGGTGGAACTACTGGTTTCACTGTGCCAGATCCCTATGTGGTGGTGGTGGAACTACTGGTTTCACTGTGCCAGATCCCTGTGTGGTGGTGGTGGAACTACTGGTTTCACTGTGCCAGATCCCTGTGTGGTGGTGGTGGAACTACTGGTTTCACTGTGCCAGATCCCTGTGTGGTGGTGGTGGAACTACTGGTTTCACTGTGCCAGATCCCTGTGTGGTGGTGGTGGAACTACTGGTTTCACTGTGCCAGATCCCTGTGTGGTGGTGGTGGAACTACTGGTTTCACTGTGCCAGATCCCTGTGTGGTGGTGGTGGAACTACTGGTTTCACTGTGCCAGATCCCTGTGTGGTGGTGGTGGAACTACTGGTTTCACTGTGCCAGATCCCTGTGTGGTGGTGGTGGAACTACTGGTTTCACTGTGCCAGATCCCTGTGTGGTGGTGGTGGAACTACTGGTTTCACTGTGCCAGATTCCCGTGTGGTGGTGGAACTACTGGTTTCACTGTGCCAGATCCCTGTGTGGTGGTGGTGGAACTACTGGTTTCACTGTGCCAGATCCCTGTGTGGTGGTGGTGGAACTACTGGTTTCACTGTGCCAGATCCCTGTGTGGTGGTGGTGGAACTACTGGTTTCACTGTGCCAGATCCCTGTGTGGTGGTGGTGGAACTACTGGTTTCACTGTGCCAGATCCCTGTGTGGTGGTGGTGGAACTACTGGTTTCACTGTGCCAGATCCCTGTGTGGTGGTGGTGGGACTACTGGTTTCACTGTGCCAGATCCCTGTGTGGTGGTGGTGGGACTACTGGTTTCACTGTGCCAGATCCCTGTGTGGTGGTGGTGGGACTACTGGTTTCACTGTGCCAGATCCCTGTGTGGTGGTGGTGTAACTACTGGTTTCACTGTGCCAGATCCCTGTGTGGTGGTGGTGGGACTACTGGTTTCACTGTGCCAGATCCCTGTGTGGTGGTGGTGGAACTACTGGTTTCACTGTGCCAGAATCCTGTGTGGTGGTGGTGGAACTACTGGTTTCACTGTGCCAGATCCCTGTGTGGTGGTGGTGGAACTACTGGTTTCACTGTGCCAGATCCCTGTGTGGTGGTGGTGGAACTACTGGTTTCACTGTGCCAGATCCCTGTGTGGTGGTGGTGGAACTACTGGTTTCACTGTGCCAGATCCCTATGTGGTGGTGGTGGAACTACTGGTTTCACTGTGCCAGATCCCTGTGTGGTGGTGGTGGAACTACTGGTTTCACTGTGCCAGATCCCTGTGTGGTGGTGGTGGAACTACTGGTTTCACTGTGCCAGATCCCTGTGTGGTGGTGGTGGAACTACTGGTTTCACTGTGCCAGATCCCTGTGTGGTGGTGGTGGAACTACTGGTTTCACTTTGCCAGATCCCTGTGTGGTGGTGGTGGAACTACTGGTTTCACTGTGCCAGATCCCTGTGTGGTGGTGGTGGAACTACTGGTTTCACTGTGCCAGATCCCTGTGTGGTGGTGGTGGAACTACTGGTTTCACTGTGCCAGATCCCTGTGTGGTGGTGGTGGAACTACTGGTTTCACTGTGCCAGATCCCTGTGTGGTGGTGGTGGAACTACTGGTTTCACTGTGCCAGATTCCCGTGTGGTGGTGGAACTACTGGTTTCACTGTGCCAGATCCCTGTGTGGTGGTGGTGGAACTACTGGTTTCACTGTGCCAGATCCCTGTGTGGTGGTGGTGGAACTACTGGTTTCACTGTGCCAGATCCCTGTGTGGTGGTGGTGGAACTACTGGTTTCACTGTGCCAGATCCCTGTGTGGTGGTGGTGGAACTACTGGTTTCACTGTGCCAGATCCCTGTGTGGTGGTGGTGGAACTACTGGTTTCACTGTGCCAGATCCCTGTGTGGTGGTGGTGGGACTACTGGTTTCACTGTGCCAGATCCCTGTGTGGTGGTGGTGGGACTACTGGTTTCACTGTGCCAGATCCCTGTGTGGTGGTGGTGGAACTACTGGTTTCACTGTGCCAGATCCCTGTGTGGTGGTGGAACTACTGGTTTCACTGTGCCAGATCCCTGTGTGGTGGAGGTGGAACTACTGGTTTCACTGTGCCAGATCCCTGTGTGGTGGTGGTGGAACTACTGGTTTCACTGTGCCAGATCCCTGTGTGGTGGTGGTGGAACTACTGGTTTCACTGTGCCAGATCCCTGTGTGGTGGTGGTGGAACTACTGGTTTCACTGTGCCAGATCCCTGTGTGGTGGTGGTGGAACTACTGGTTTCACTGTGCCAGATTCCCGTGTGGTGGTGGAACTACTGGTTTCACTGTGCCAGATCCCTGTGTGGTGGTGGTGGAACTACTGGTTTCACTGTGCCAGATCCCTGTGTGGTGGTGGTGGAACTACTGGTTTCACTGTGCCAGATCCCTGTGTGGTGGTGGTGGAACTACTGGTTTCACTGTGCCAGATCCCTGTGTGGTGGTGGTGGAACTACTGGTTTCACTGTGCCAGATCCCTGTGTGGTGGTGGTGGAACTACTGGTTTCACTGTGCCAGATCCCTGTGTGGTGGTGGTGGAACTACTGGTTTCACTGTGTCAGATTCCCGTGTGTTGGTGGTGGTACTTCTGGTTTCACTGTGCCAGATCCCTGTGTGGTGGTGGTGGAACTACTGGTTTCACTGTGCCAGATCCCTGTGTGGTGGTGGTGGGACTACTGGTTTCACTGTGCCAGATCCCTGTGTGGTGGTGGTGGGACTACTGGTTTCACTGTGCCAGATCCCTGTGTGGTGGTGGTGGAACTACTGGTTTCACTGTGCCAGATCCCTGTGTGGTGGTGGAACTACTGGTTTCACTGTGCCAGATCCCTGTGTGGTGGTGGTGGAACTACTGGTTTCACTGTGCCAGATCCCTGTGTGGTGGTGGTGGAACTACTGGTTTCACTGTGCCAGATCCCTGTGTGGTGGTGGAACTACTGGTTTCACTGTGCCAGATCCCTGTGTGGTGGTGGAACTACTGGTTTCACTGTGCCAGATTCCCGTGTGGTGGTGGTGGTACTTCTGGTTTCACTGTGCCAGATCCCTGTGTGGTGGTGGTGGAACTACTGGTTTCACTGTGCTAGATCCCTGTGTGGTGGTGGTGGAACTACTGGTTTCACTGTGCCAGATCCCTGTGTGGTGGTGGTGGGAGTACTGGTTTCACTGTGCCAGAATCCTGTGTGGTGGTGGTGAGACTGCTGGTTTCACTGTGCCAGATCCCTGTGTGGTGGTGGTGGGACTACTGGTTTCACTGTGCCAGATCCCTGTGTGGTGGTGGTGGGACTACTGGTTTCACTGTGCCAGATCCCTGTGTGGTGGTGGTGGAACTACTGGTTTCACTGTGTCAGATCCCTGTGTGGTGGTGGAACTACTGGTTTCACTGTGCCAGATCCCTGTGTGGTGGTGGTGGAACTACTGGTTTCACTGTGCCAGATTCCTGTGTGGTGGTGGTGGAACTACTGGTTTCACTGTGCCAGATCCCTGTGTGGTGGTGGTGGGACTGCTGGTTTCACTGTGCCAGATCCCTGTGTGGTGGTGGTGGAACTACTGGTTTCACTGTGCCAGATTCCTGTGTGGTGGTGATGGAACTACTGGTTTCACTGTGCCAGATCCCTGTGTGGTGGTGGTGGGACTACAGGTTTCACTGTGCCAGATCCCTGTGTGGTGGTGGTGGAACTAGTGGTTTCACTGTGTCAGATCCCTGTGTGGTGGTGGAACTACTGGTTTCACTGTGCCAGATCCCTGTGTGGTGGTGGTGGAACTACTGGTTTCACTGTGCCAGATCCCTGTGTGGTGGTGGAACTACTGGTTTCACTGTGCCAGATCCCTGTGTGGTGGTGGTGGAACTACTGGTTTCACTGTGCCAGATCCCTGTGTGGTGGTGGAACTACTGGTTTCACTGTGCCAGATCGCTGTGTGGTGGTGGAACTACTGGTTTCACTGTGCCAGATTCCCGTGTGGTGGTGGTGGTACTTCTGGTTTCACTGTGCCAGATCCCTGTGTGGTGGTGGTGGAACTACTGGTTTCACTGTGCCAGATCCCTGTGTGGTGGTGGTGGAACTACTGGTTTCACTGTGCCAGATCCCTGTGTGGTGGTGGTGGGACTACTGGTTTCACTGTGCCAGAATCCTGTGTGGTGGTGGTGGGACTACTGGTTTCACTGTGCCAGATCCCTGTGTGGTGGTGGTGGAACTACTGGTTTCACTGTGCCAGATCCCTGTGTGGTGGTGGGACTGCTGGTTTCACTGTGCCAGATCCCTGTGTGGTGGTAGTGGGACTGCTGGTTTCACTGTGCCAGATCCCCGTGTGGTGGTGGTGGGACTGCTGGTTTCACTCCTGTGGTTAGAATGGGTTGGAGAACACTCAAACACCTGCTGGGCTGTCCCAGTCAACTCCAGCTACATCAATTCAATATTTAAGTCTGAACCAAGCTTGATCCCACCCTGAGGTAACTGTGAGGTGGGCTAACCCTGAGATAACACTGTGAAACCACTGTGGTTCAACTCTTCTAACACAAATCCAACCACACGTATCCAGAGTCTTCCATGATACACCCTCAGTACACACACACCTCAAAATGTACACCGTCTCAATTCAATTCAATTCAAGGGGCTTTATTGGCATGGGAAACATTTGTTAACATTGCCAAAGCAAGTGAGGTAGATAATATACAAAAGTGAAATAAACAATAAAAATTAACAGTAAACATTACACATTACACACCTCTCTCTCTCTTACTCTCTCTCTCTTTCTGTCCAACCCCTTTCTTTTATCTTTCTTTCTGTTGTCTTTGTCTCTACTCAGATGGAGCTCAGTAGTAAAGGTCAAGGTCTTATCAAAAGTTGGATTTCCCCTGGCTGAAGAAAACACTCTCCGATGACACTGAAAAAGAACAAGGGAAGGAGAGCGAGAGAAAGAATAGAACACAGAGTGTTTGATGTTTTTCCACATCCCCTGCAATGAGGCGCTTGCTTTGTTGGGTCGTCGTGTTGTGTCATGTTGTATTGCGTTGTCGTGTTGTGTTGTGTCATGTTGTGTTGTGGGGAGTGCAGATTCTGCATCAGTGGCTTGTAGGCTATTGGTGGAAGCCAGGAGATGGTAAATGCATCAGTTACCGTGAGATCGACAGTTATTTGCTTGACGATCACCGGCTGACGAAATTTTGTGACCGCCACAGCCCCTAGTGCAGCAGCCCTATTTTTGGAGATGGGGACTTATTAACCTGCAGAGATAGGGAGAGCCTGACTGCACTAGGCCGCACAGATCCACTCTTACCCCCTGAGGAGGGAGAGAGAGCGAGCGTGAGAGCGAGAGAGAGATTTTTTTCCATTCATATAGGGTCATAACGCCCATTATAAAACAACTCTCTCACACACAAAACATAATAATAATTGTGCACCAAAAGGAAGTAGACATAATTGTCACATGCCAGATATGGCCCTTCCAATCTAATGGCTCTGCAGCGTGAGTTAAAGGTTGACTTTGGGAAGTAGCAGTCTGACTGCATGCGGCAGCTCAGCTCATAATTGCATTAATGAATCTTGGATCATTTGCCACATCTGTTCTGCTGTACTGTTTACACTGCATTGTTTAGAATGATAGTTACAATATTCAGACATACAGTGAACCAATTAGCATGTGTACATTAAATACTAACTGTAATTCATTAATGCTATAAGTAGAACTGTGACTGAAATTATTAATGCCAGATGGTAAAGCCTGTCATAGTCCAATCAAAATCATGATATTCTGCTACCTTGACAACAGCCATTTATAAATCACAGAAGAAAACCTTTTTTTTCTTCCCAAGACACGTTTACTTCAAATTCCTATCTACTCACCGTCTTCACAGGCAGACACAAGGAGAAATTGTTCATATGTAAAACAGTTATATAATCTTATCAGCTTGTTGAGAGAGTTCATTTCATGTGGAAATGAGAGGGAAGAAGGCCTGTGTGTGTGTGTGCGTACGGGTGTGTGTCTGTGTGTGTGTGTCTGTGTCTGTGTGTATGTCATTGAGAGAGAAACTTCTTCTCTCTTTTGATCCTGGAAGAATATGTATGATTGTTTGGGGCTGCCTGCGGCCAGCAGGGAAACAGGAAGAGAACACATTGAGTAAATAAAATCCTTCAAAACGTAATCCTGTTAGGATGGCTGGCTGTTTGAAGGGAAGGCCACTGTCTTTGTACAGAGAGGTGTGTTACGCACCGTACACACCGTACACACCACACACACACACCGTACACACCGTACACACCACACACACACACCGTACACACCGTACACACCACACACACACACCGTACACACACACATACCGTACACACACACATACCACACACACACACACACACACACACACACACACACACACACACACACACACACACACACACACACACACACACACACACACACACACACACACACACACACACACACACACACACACACACACACACACACACACACACACACACACACACACACACACACACCTCTAGTCCCCAGTCACTTAGTGTTTCTGAGAGGATTCAGGAGTGTGTGTGTAGAGATGGGAAGGAAAGAGCAGGACTTGAGGGGGAAGAAAATGAGGGAAGGGAGACTCAGGCCTTGGCGAGACTGATCAGAGGAGACACAAATAAACACAGAGAGGGGGGGGGGGGGGGGGGAGTGTGTGCATGTGTGTAAAAGTCCTGGATCATATTGTACACTATGTTGGTTCTCCTGGATCATTTTGTACACTATGTTGGTTCTCCTGGATCATTTTGAACACTATGTTGGTTCTCCTGGATCATATTGTACACTATGTTGGTTCTCCTGGATCATTTTGTACACTATGTTGGTTCTCCTGGATCATTTTGTACACTATATTGGTTCTCCTGGATCATATTGTACACTATGTTGGTTCTCCTGGATCATTTTGAACACTATGTTGGTTCTCCTGGATCATATTGTACACTATGTTGGTTCTCCTGGATCATTTTGTACACTATGTTGGTTCTCCTGGATCATTTTGTACACTATATTGGTTCTCCTGGATCATATTGTACACTATGTTGGTTCTCCTGGATCATTTTGTACACTATGTTGGTTCTCCTGGATCATTTTGAACACTATGTTGGTTCTCCTGGATCATTTTGTACACTATGTTGGTTCTCCTGGATCATTTTGAACACTATGTTGGTTCTCCTGGATCATTTTGAACACTATGTTGGTTCTCCTGGATCACTTTGTACACTATGTTGGTTCTCCTGGATCATATTGTACACTATGTTGGTTCTCCTGGATCATATTGTACACTATGTTGGTTCTCCTGGATCATTTTGTACACTATGTTGGTTCTCCTGGATCATTTTGTACACTATATTGGTTCTCCTGGATCATATTGTACACTATGTTGGTTCTCCTGGATCATTTTGAACACTATGTTGGTTCTCCTGGATCATATTGTACACTATGTTGGTTCTCCTGGATCATTTTGTACACTATGTTGGTTCTCCTGGATCATTTTGTACACTATATTGGTTCTCCTGGATCATATTGTACACTATGTTGGTTCTCCTGGATCATTTTGTACACTATGTTGGTTCTCCTGGATCATATTGTACACTATGTTGGTTCTCCTGGATCATTTTGTACACTATGTTGGTTCTCCTGGATCATTTTGAACACTATGTTGGTTCTCCTGGATCATTTTGTACACTATGTTGGTTCTCCTGGATCATATTGTACACTATGTTGGTTCTCCTGGATCATTGTGTACACTCTGTTGGTTCTCCTGGATCATTTTGAACACTATGTTGGTTCTCCTGGATCAGTTTGTACACTTTGTTGGTTCTCCTGGATCATTGTGTACACTATGTTGGTTCTCCTGGATCATATTGAACACTATGTTGGTTCTCCTGGATCATTGTGTACACTATGTTGGTTCTCCTGGATCATATTGTACACTATGTTGGTTCTCCTGGATCATATTGAACACTATGTTGGTTCTCCTGGATCATATTGTACACTATGTTGGTTCTCCTGGATCATATTGAACACTATGTTGGTTCTCCTGGATCATATTGAACACTATGTTGGTTCTCCTGGACTGTCTTGTACACTATTTTGACTTTGAAATACATCCACAGGTACACCTCTAATTGACTCAAATGATCTAAATTAGCCTGTCAGAAGCTTCTAAAGCCTTGACATAATTCTCTGGAATTGTCCAAGCTGTTTAAAGGCACAGTCAACTTAGTGTATGTAAACTTCTGACCCACTGGAATTGTGATCAATGAATTCTAAGTGAAATAATCTGTCTGTAAACAATTGTTGGAAACATTACTTGTGTCATGCACAAAGTAGATGTCCTAACTGACTTGCCAAAACTATAGTTTGTTAACAAGAAATTTGTGGAGTGGTTGAAAAACGAGTTTTGATGACTCCAACCTAAGTGTATGTAAACTTCCGACTTCAACTGTACATATGGAAAGGTTTCGACAGGATATATCTAGAAGATCTAATACATTTGTTAGGATATGGCAGCCCTTTATAGCGTATCTTTCACATGATGATGGGAACCAACCCTGATCCACAGTAATTGTTTTTAATGCCGAGCATAGTCCTTATACTGTACAGTAGGTCAAACATCAATGAAGCAAGGTGCCAATTCCTTAAGAGCAATGCTGTGTTCTGTTTATTTTTTCAGTTAAGGTGTGTGGGGTATTCTCAATGTATTGTTTGCTGTCATTATCTGTATGCTTGTAAAACCGAGATGTCATAAATAATATATATATAAATAATAATAATAATAAAACATTTTATGACACTGAGGTGTTTTTACAACTAATGCCGGTTTGCCTGAGGCTGATGCCGTGCAGGTGTTTTTACACATGCATATATACACACACTCTCATTCAAATAAACACATACAAGAACACACACATACATGTAATAGTGCCAGACATGCAAACAAACATACACAGTTGGCATTGCTGTTATAATTTTAGTTGTCCTTGATGTCCTTTGTTTTAAAAATTTAGATTTAGATTTTTATTTTATTTTGCTTCGTTGTTTGCTGTTTGCTGTTTTCTTCTGTCTTTTTCTTTTTTCTCCTTAGTTCATTATCTTGGTTGATGGCGCATTGGAGGGTTCTTGGGGGTGGGGAATGTTAATTAATTGTATTTTTTATTGTATTTTTCTTCTTGGGTGGGGGGGCTGTGGGAAGGTTCTCGGATGGTTGAGGGACAGCTATTGGGGAACTGGGGGGGGATCTTGGAGGGTTCGGGTTCACGTTTTTTGGCCTGGTGGGAGATCTGTCAACGTGCCCATGAGCAGTGCATTGACCCTGGATGCTTCTGTGTCGCTCTGAATGGGAGTCTGTTGGATGACTGGCATGATGTAGTTGTTGAGCGGCTTCACTGAAAGTATATAGTATGTTCTGACTATTCAATGAAAAAACATTTTTTTGTTTTTTTTGTTAAAGTAATATCTACTGGAGAGTGATCAGTAATACCAGTAATATCTACTGGAGAGTGATGAGTAATACCAGTAATATCTACTGGAGAGTGATGAGTAATACCAGTAATATCTACTGGAGAGTGATCAGTAATACCAGTAATATCTACTGGAGAGTGATGAGTAATACCAGTAATATCTAATGGAGAGTGATCAGTAACACCTTAAAATATACAGTAATATCTACTGGAGAGTGATGAGTAATACCAGTAATATCTACTGGAGAGTGATCAGTAATACCAGTAATATATACTGGAGAGTGATCAGTAATACAGGTTATATCTACTGGAGAGTGATCAGTAATACCAGTAATATCTACTGGAGAGTGATCAGTAATACCAGTAATATCTACTGGAGAGTGATGAGTAATACCAGTAATATCTACTGGAAAGTGATCAGTAATACCAGTAATATATACTGGAGAGTGATCAGTAATACCAGTAATCTCTACTGGAGAGTGATCAGTAATACCAGTAATATCTACTGGGGAGTGATCAGTAATACCAGTAATATTTACTGGAGAGTGATCAGTAATATCAGTAATATCTACTGGAGAGTGATCAGTAATACCAGTAATATGTCCTGGAGAGTGATCCGTAATACCAGTCATAATGTATCTACTGGAAAGAGAGGGAGAGAGTGTATATACCTTCAGGACAGATGGAAGCCTGTCTTCTGGACTTGATGCTCATCAACAGATAGAGTAGCTATGGTCTGATCCACAGCTCACTAACCACACACACACACACACACACACACACACACACACACACACACACACACACACACACACACACACACACACACACACACACACACACACACACACACACACACACACACACACACACACACACACACTGTGTATGCACGAGCACACGTATTTGCACAGACTAAACACATATCCACAGACACATACTAACTACGTAAACACACACAGCCACATTCAAACTGAAAAACTAAAAAACACCTTTTATATTAAAAACAAAGTCCAGCACCTCCAGCTGTAGAGATTAAAAACACCTTACATCAAAGGAGGATTTGAGCTGAAGATGGCAACCCCCTGCGTATCTCAGCATGCATGTGTATGGTATATTCTTTATCTCTGGGGAGTGATATCTAAGAACATAGACTTACACAAACACACACACAGACTGAATGGACACACACGCACACACGCACGCATGCGCACACACTTGACCGTACACACATACACACACACATACACTTGCAGGTTTAAATGCGATGATTACTCCAGCCCAGGCAATGTGTGTATCCATTTAAACTAGTGTTAATCCCCAGACATCTGTCTAGTCATATCCTGTAGTGGATGGTCCATCCCCCAGCACGGGACAATGGACACGAGTTACGGAACACGAAACACGAGACACGAGACATGGGACAGGAGACATGGGACACACATCCAGAGAAAGTGTCTCTGGTTGTGAGGGACTAAGTGAGACAAACTGAGGGGCTTAATGCTATTTACTATTGCTACTCTGTTAACATCTGTTCATAAAGTAATTATCCCTTATGAGTCTGTATGGCTAGAGGCAACAGGGCCAGTCACTCTAAATTACTGTTACAAACCACTGGCACAATATAGGCTACTGAATGCTAATGTACGCCTGCACATGCACACACACACACATCCTGTGTAGCCCTACAAACACTCATTCTCAACAGGGGCTGGCCAATTCTAATCACCAAAGCGCAATCAAATCTCCATTCCTCCCAGTTCCGTCCTTCCAAATTCACAAAAATACCTCTATTTCTTTTGTCCAAACACCTCTTAATTATAATTTTTTTTAGCTCACTCCTTCTATTCTCTCTTTGAATTGGGTACTTTTTTGGGACATTTCAACCATTATTTGCCCCATGATCCAGCGACCGGGCAGCTGTATAATGAAGTCTCCCAGCAATAGGAATAGAGCGGAAAGCATAATGGTGTATGACTGGCCAATCACCTCATAAAGACCTATCCTCACACAGAGTCAAGGGCCAGAACAGTAATACCAATCAAGCAGTCATGGCCTACACTCTGGTCCAGGCCAGTTTGGTACATCTATAAAACCATTCAAAATCAAATTACACCATTCATAATCAACATCCTCATCAACAAAAAGAGTTTGAGCATCAGAGGGGTCATTTCAGAACATAAAACTGGAAGGAAGGTCATTTAGACTAATCAGAAGAGAAGGGAATTGACGCCTGCATGGGTTACTTTACTTGTTGATGGAGAGAGAGGGAGAGAGAGGAAAGAGAAAAGGGTGAGAAAGTATATCAGAAAGAATAGACTGAAATATAAGAGAGAAGGAAAGGGATAGGAAATTAGAGAAAAACGACAAAGACAGATGGTAGAGAGAGAATGAGAGAGAGACAGAGAGGAGAGAGAGAGAAGTAGAGGAGAGAGAGAGAGAAGGAGAGAGAGACAGAGAGAAGGAGAGAGAAAATGAGAGAGAAGGAGAGAGAAGGAGAGAGAAGGAGAGAGAGACAGAGAGAGACAGAAAGATACAGAGAGAGAGAACGAGAGAGAAAATGAGAGACATAGAGAGAGAAGGAGAGAGAGACAGAGAGGAGAGAGAGAGAGAGGAGAGAGAGACAGAGAGAGAGAATGAGAGGGAAGAAGAGAGAGACAGAGAGACTGTTGACTTTTTGTCTCTTTTAAATGATACATTTTCATTTCATTTAAACCTCACCACCTCACAAATTTCACCCTAAGGCGTGCAGAGACCATCCTATTAAATAATAGCAAAGGGTACGTTATCTCTCCACATTTGACCCTGTTCCTCCTCATTAGCCAAATAGCCAACTTAAGCCTGAGCAAAAAAAATTCAATAACACACATTTGGCCTTTTTATTATTCGAATACCTGTACCCCATTATAAACATCCCGACAGCTGGTGCAAGATATCTAAGGAAGTCTCGAGGTTTTGCTCGCCTGAGGTAGAGTATCACATGAAAAGCTATAGACCACACTATCGACCTAGAGAGTTTTCATCTGTATTTTTCGTAGCTATCTACATATCACCATAGACTGGTGCTGGCACTAAGATCGCACTCAATGAGCTGTATTCCGCCTTAAGCAAACAGGAAAACACTCATATAGGCGGCGCTCCTAATGGACAGGGACTTTAATGCACGGAAACTTAAATCCGTTTTACCAAATTTCTATCAGCATGTTAAATGTGCAACCAGAGGGGAAAAAACACTAGACCACCTTTACTCCACACACAGAGACGCATACAAAGCTCTCCCTCGCCCTCCATTTGGCAAATCTGACCATTATTCTCTTCCAATTTACAAGCAAAAATTGAAGCAGGAAGCACCAGTGACTAGGTCAATAAAAAAGTGGTCAGATGAAGCAGATACAAAGCTACAGGACTGCTTTGCTAGCACAGACTGGAATATGTTCCAAGATTCTTCCGATGGCATTGAGGAGTACACCACATCGGTCACTGGCTTCATCAATAAGTGCATCGATAACATCGTCCCCACAGTGACCGTACGTACATACCCCAACCAGAGGCCTGTCTTTTTACTGTTGTTTTATTTCTTTACTTACCTATTGTTCACCTAACACCTTTTTTGCACTAATGGTTAGAGCCTGTAAGTAAGCATTTCACTGTAAGGTCTACACCTGTTGTATTCGGCGCACGTGACAAATACACTTTGATTTGATTTAGTATTTTTCTTTAGTAATTTTTATTTTTATCATCTACATCACCGTCTATAGCATGACTAGGTCCAGTCTCTGCCGCCTGCGTCTCATGGCCCCATGCACGTTGACCTCGATATCCCCCACTGGCGCTTGTACCCTCACCTTGTCTACAGCCTTTATGTGGGCACGCAATGCTCTTATGCCCCAAGTCCCCACACTCAAATCACTGCAGGCTATCTGTGCTGGCAAACCCTGCGTAGAGCCCCTCCACATGCATCACTTTAAAATGCATATTTAACAAAACAACATGCTTAACGGCATCTGCCTGAAAACCTGCCATCAGTAGAAGAAAACAGCTATCAAACTTACCAAAATACTCAGCTCTTTACGGATTTGATCATCCGTAATAAATGGAGGCAGATTGGCAACTACAGCCGTTGTCGAAGGAGTCGAAAGACGAGAAATTGCCACCAACACATCCATTACAAATAGTCCACTAGTAATTAGCCTACCCACTAAATGTACTATTTTCATGAACACAACCACAGCTTTGTTCATTCTGAATGCAGAATGTATAAATTCAAGCAGAACCTCCTACACTTTAACTCCATTCTCAGGAACACACCTGAATCATACCGTAATGATAGCGTCTCCTCTGCGCTAAGCTACGACGCCATCGTGCACACCACACCGTTCAAACCCCAGGAAACTAAAACTCTGTCCTCTTCCTCCCTAACTTTGAACAAAACCAGTGGGTACCGCTAAACTAACAGTGCGTTAACTCACCACCATATATATATTTTTTTTAAAGAACAATCCACACAGCCTCTCAACTACAAAACACGAGAGAGAGAACGAGAGAGAACGAGAAAGAATGAGAACAGAATGAGAGAGAATGAGAACAGAACGAGAGAGCATGAGAACAGAACGAGAGAGAATGAGAACAGAACGAGAGAGAATGAGAACAGAATGAGAGCAGAACGAGAGAGAATGAGAACAGAATGAGAGAGAATGAGAACAGAATGAGAGAGAATGAGAGAGAACGAGAGAGAGAACTAGCAAGAGAATGAGAGAGTGAGAGAGACAACGAGAAAGAGACAAAGAGAGAGAACGAGAGAGAGAACGAGCGAGAGAGGAAAAGTGAGAATGAGAAAGAACGAGAGAGAGAGACCAGCAGAAAAAGAAAGCATCTCCAAAATCCCGGAAAATGAAATGAAAATGGTAATCCATCTCTTTCCATCATCATGGACAGATAGCACAACATGCTCAATGTAATTCACAGTCACTGTAGAATGTCAAGGGTGTGTGTCTGTATTACATGCCAGTAGGTTGATGTTAAGCAATCTTGGCTGTTGCACGGATGGTAAGTAGAAGATATGATATTTCCTATGATAGCTACCGACCATGTTTTCAAGTACATATGCAATTCAAGACAATGTTACCATATCAGAGGGGGAAAAGGAGTGTAAATATGATGATAATAATTCAGAATGACATTTTGTACGTGGGGAGAACATGAATGGCTTTAATCTCCAGCTGGATACTTTATAATGAAACACAGCCATGCATGTTATGGGGTACACAATTACCAAACACTCTTATCCAGATCAACTTACAGGAGCAATTAGGGTTAACCACTTGACTGTATATAAACACCTCCCTACTGTGTATAACAACCCTATTGTATATAACCACTCGACTGTAAATAACCACCTCCCTACTGGATATAACCACCACCTCCAGAAAGAAACGCTTCTCCCAATTGGGTGACACCTAATCCCATTGCCTGCTGCACTGCTGCTTGGATTCAACCTGGCGATCTGTTCCCTGTCTGCCCTGGCCTGTCTCCCCCTGTCTGGTAGAGCTATTTTGCTATTTGTCTCATGACTCCTGCATGACTACGAACTTTCTTTACCCAGCCGTGGGACAGACTATGTTTGTTCCCACACTCGGGACTCTGACTCTCTATTGGTTACACAGACTTTTGGCCTCCCATCCCATTCTAACCACCTCTCGCCGGCTTTGTATTCATGTTACCTGATGAAATTGCTGTACAATATGATCTTGTTGCCATCTGATGCACATTCAGATGTCATAAATCAGCACTGCAGAGCTCTCCCTGTCCTCTGCCGTGCCTTGATTGTATTACTGTTGATGATATCTGGAAATGTGCATGTACACCCTGGCCCATCTACTGTAGCCACAATTCTGACTTGTGCTCTGATATGTGTTTCACTGATTTCTGCTCGTAAAAGCCTGGGTTTTCTGCACGTTAACACTGGAAGCTTATTACCTAAAATGGATCATTTGAAAGTGTGGGTTCAGAGCTCCAATCCAGATGTGTTGGTCATTACTGAGACGTGGTGAAGGAAGAGTGTTTTGAATGTTAACCTTTCTGATTATAACCTTTTTTGGCAAGACAGATCTTCCAAAGGTGGGGGAGTGGCAATCTGTGCTCGGTTGTCCACCAAGTCTGTCCCCAAACAATTTGATTTGCTGGTTTTAAGTATTAAACTTTCAAATAGCTCTGTTGACTGTTGCTGGGTGCTATCGTCCCCCATCAGCACCGGCCTGTACCCTACCTGCCCTAAGCTCAATCCTGGCCCCTTACACCAAGTCTGAATTTGTCCTGCTAGGTGACCTAAACTGGGACATGCTTAAACCACCTGACCAAGTCCTAAAGCAATGGGACTCCCTAAATCTTTCTCAGATTATTACCAATCTCACAAGGTATGACTCAAAACCCCCAGAAAAGGCTGCTCTCTTCGATGTTTTCCTCACAAATAATGCTGATAGGTATCAGTCTGGTGTTTTCTGTAATGACCTTAGAGATCACTGTTTTACAGCCTGTGTTCATAATGGCTGCTCAGTGAAACGGCCAGTCCTGATTTGTCTTAGAGGCTTTCTAAAAAACTTTAATGAGCAAGCCTTCCTTCATGACCTGGCCTCTGTAAAATGGTATAGAATCAACTTGATCCCCTCTGTCAGAGACACTTGGACCTTCTTTTTTGATATTTTCAGTGGTATTGTTAACAAACACGGCCTCATAAAGAAAATGAGAAATAAAAACAGGTTCAGCCCCTGGTTTGACCGTGATCTTGCAGAGTTACTCCTCCTCAAGAATTGCATTTGGCGAAAGGCTCGGCACACGCATACTCAGACTGACTGAACCTCGTTCAGGCAAATGAGACATTAGTGCACTCAGGCTATCCGGAAGGCCAAAGTTAGTTACTTTAAGGAGCAGTTCTCTGTCTGTGGGTCTAACCCCAGAAATTCTGGAAAACAATTAAAAACCTGGAGAATAAACCCTCCTCCACACGGCCCATGTCCCTTAAAGTTGATGATGTGGTTGTTACTGACAAGAATCACATGGCTGAGCTCTTTAATCACCACTTCATTAAAACTTCTTAAGGCTAGGGGACAGTATTCGGAAGTTCGGATGACTGACGTACCCAAAGTAAACTCCCTGTTACTCAGGCCCAGAAGCTAGGATATGCATATAATTGATAGCATTGGATAGAAAACACTCTGAAGTTTCTAAAACTGTTAACTTCTTGTGGCTGGGGGCAGTATTGAGTAGCTTGGCTGAATAAGGTGCCCAGAGGTGCCCAGAGTAAACTGCCTTCTACTTAGTCCCAGTTGCTAATATATGCATATTACTAGTATATTTGGATAGAAAACACTCTGATGTTTCTAAAACTGTTTGAATGATGTCTGTGAGTATAACAGAACTCATATGGCAGGCAAAAACCTGAGAAAAAATCCAACAAGGAAGTGGGAAATCTGAGGTTGTTCGTTTCTCAACTCATTCCCTATTGAAGATACAGTGGGATATTGGTCGTGTTGCACTTCCTAAGGCTTCCACTAGATGTCACCAGTCTTTAGAACCTAGTTTGATGCTTCTACTGTAAAGTGGGGGCGAATGAGAGGGGAATGAAACAGTCTGGCAGAATGCTTTGAGCTCACGGCGCTCATTCACGTGAGAGGTAGCTCGCGTTCCATCGCATTTCTGAAGACAAAGGAATTCACCGGTTGGAAAATTATTAAAGATTTATATTAAAAACATCCTAAAGATTGATTCTCTACATCGTTTGACATGTTTCTACAGACTGTAACGGAACTTTTTGACATTTCATCTGCTCCTAGTGAACGCGCTTCGTGACTTTGGATTTGTTTACAAAACGCGCTAGCTATTTGGACATAAATGATGGACATTATCGAACAAAACAAACATTTATTGTGGAACTGGGATTACTGGGAGTGCATTCTGATGAAGATCATCAAAGGTAAGTGAATATTTATAATGCCATTTCTGACTAATGTTGACTGCACAATATGGCGGATATCTTTTTGGCTTGTTTGGTCTCTGAGCGCCATACTCAGATTATAGCATGGTTTGCTTTTTCCGTAAAGCTTTTTTGAAATCTGACACAGCGGTTGCATTAAGGAGAAGTGTATCTAAAGTTCCATGCATAACACTTGTATTTTCATCAACATTTATCATGAGTATTTCTGTAAATTGATGTGGCTCTCTGCAAAATCACCGGATGTTTTGGAACTACTGAACATAACGCGCCAATGTATACTGAGATTTTGTTATATAAATATGAACTTTATCGAACAAAACATATATGTATTGTGTAACATGAAGTCCTATGAGTGTCATCTGATGAAGATTATCAAAGGTTAGTGATTCATTTTATCTCTATTTCTGATTTTTGTGACTCCTGTCTTTGGCTGGAAAAATGCTGTGTTTTTCTGTGACTTGGCTCTGACCTAACATAATCGTTTGTGGTGCTTTAGCCGTAAAGCCTATTTGAAATCGGACACTGTGGTGGGATTAACAAGAAGTGTATCTTTAAAATTGTGTGAAATACTTCTATGTTTGAGGAATTTTAATTATGGGTTTTCTGTTGGTTTGAATTTGGCGCCCTGGACTTTCACTGGCTGTTGTCATATCGATCCCGTTAGCGGGATCTCAGCCATATTAAAATAATTTCTGTGAGTATAACAGAACTGATATGGCAGGCAAAAACCTGAAGAGAATCCACCCGGAATTTCTTTTTTTGAGGTCACAGTCCATTCAAATGCTTGTCTATGGAATATTCAAAGGAATTCCTCCCAGATTGCAGTTCCCATGGCTTCCACTAGATGTCAACAGTCTTTAGAAAGGGTTTCAGGCTTGTTATTTGAAAAATGAATTGGTAGTTGTAGTTTTTCAAGGTGGCTCTCATTTGGACTGTAGTCTTGCATCGTGCGTCGATGAGGGCGTGCACCTCGTTATTTATCTCCGGAATTGAACATACTACATTCCGTTTTAAATTGTATTGTTTATTTACATATTCGGGTACCTGAGGATTGATTAGAAACGTTGTTTGACTTGTTTGGACAAAGTTTATTGGTAACTTTCGGATTCCTTTGTCTGCATGTTGAACGAATGGAACAGGTGGATTACTGAATCAAACGCGCCAACTAAACTGACTTTTTTGGGATATAAAGAAGGACTTTATTGAACAAAATGACCATTCGTTGTGTAGCTGGGACCCTTGGGATCGCAATCAGAAGAAGATCTTCAAAGGTAAGTGATTTATTTTATCGTTATTTCTGATTTTTGTGACGCCTCTGCTGGTTTGGAAAATGTTTTTAATGCAGGTGTATATGGGGCGCTGTCCTCAGATAATCGCATGGTATGCTTTCGCCGTAAAGCCTTTTTGAAATCTGACATAGCGGTTGGATTAATAACAAGAAGATAAGCTTTTAAACAATGTAAGACACCTGTATTTTCATGAATGTTTAATTTTACGATTTTTGTATTTTGAATTTCGCGTTCTGCAATTTCACGGGATGTTGTCGAGGTGGGTCACTAGCACCCCACCTAGCCCAAGGAGGTTTTAAGTCAGGATTCCCATTTGACTCAGCCATGCCTCCTTGTTCGTCAAACATTTCCTCATCTCCCACCCCTTCTAATGAGACTATCACCGATGCTTCTCCCTCTTTTTCCTCTGCCCCGCTACAATGTTTCTCCCTGCAGGCAGTCACTGAGTCCGAAGTGCTAGAGGAGCTCCTGAAACTTGACCCCCCAAAAAACATCTGGGTCAGATGGTTTAGACCCTTTCTTCTTTAAGGGGTTGCTGTCCCTTATCAACGCCAAGCCTATCTCCGACCTTTTTAACCTGTCTCTCCTTTCTGGATAGTTTCCCATTGCTTGGAAGGCAAGTTACCTCATACAAGTACTTGGGAGTATGGCTAGACGGTACACTGTCCTTCTCTCAGCACATATCAAAGCTGCGGGCAAAAATTAAATCTAGACTTGGTTTCCTTTATCGTAATCGCTCCTCTTTCATCCCAGCTGCCAAACTAACCCTGATTCAGATGACCATCCTACTCATTATAGATTACGGAGACATAATTTATAGATCAGCAGGTAAGGGTGCTCTCGAGCAGCAAGATGTTCTTTACCATTCGGCCATCAGAGTTGCCACCAATGCTCCTTATAGTACACATAACTGCACTCTATACTCCTCTGTAAACTGGTCATCTCTGTATACCCGTCGCAAGACCCACTGGTTGATGCTTATTTATAAAGCCCTCTTAGGGATCACTCCCCCCTATCTGAGATATCTACTGCAGCCCTCATCCTCCACATCCAACACCCGTTCTGCCAGTCACATTCTGTTAAAGGTCCCCAAAGCACACACATCCCTGGGTCGCTCGTCTTTTCAGTTCTCTGCAGCTAGTGACTGGAACGAGCTGCAACAAACACTCAAACTGGACAGTTTTATCTCAATCTCTTCATTAAAAGACTCAATCATGGACACTCTTACTGACAGTTGTGGCTGCTTTGAGTGATGTATTGTTGTCTCTACCTTCTTGCCCTTTGTGCGGTTGTCTGTGCCCAATAATGTTTGTACCATGTTTTGTGCTACTACCACGTTGTGTTTCTACCATGTTGTTGTCATGTTGTGTTGCTACCATGCTGTGTTGTTATGTGTTGCTGCCTTGCTATGTTGTTGTCTTCGGTCTCACTTTAGGTAGTGTTGTGTTGTCTCTCTTGTCGTGATGTGTGTTTTGTCCTATATTTATATTGTATTTATTTCTTATTTTTAATCCCCCGTCCCCGTAGGAGGCCTTTTGCCTTTTGGTAGGCCGTCATTGTAATTAAGAATTTTTCTTAACTGACTTGCCTAGTAAAATAAAGGTTAAATAAAACCAATAAAACATACAGTATATTAACCCTACTGTATCAAACCACCCTACTGTAGTACCTACACCTAGTACATAACCACCCTACTGTATATAACCACCCCTCTACTGTATATAACAAACCCCCTACTGTTTATAACCACCCCCTAAGGTATATAACCACCCCCTACAGTATATAACAGCCCTCTGTATATAACTATCACCCTACAGTATATAATCACCCCCCCTACTGTATACAACCACCATATTGTATATAACCACCCCCTACTGTATATAACCGCCCCTACTGAATATAACCACCCTACTGTATATGACCACAACCCTACTGTATATAACCACCCTACTGTATATAACAACTCTACTGTATATAACCACAGCAATACTGTAGATAACTACAACCCTACTGTATTTAACCAGCAAACTGCTGTATACAACCACTCTACTGTTTATAACCAACTCCCTACTGTATATAACAACCCTACTGTATATCACCACCACACTACTGTATGTAACCACCCTAATGTATCAAACCACACTACTGTACATAACAACCCCACTATACATATAACCACCCCACTGCATATAACCACCCATCTACTGCATATAACCACCCCACTGCATATAACCACCCATCTACTGCATATAACCACCCCACTGCATATAACCACCCATCTATTGTATATAACCAACCACTATTGTATATATACACCCCCTACAGTATATAACAACCCTACGGTATATAACTATCCTACTATATATAACCACCCCCCTATTGTATATAACCACCATGCTAATGTATATAACCACACTAATTGTATAGAACCACCACACACCTGTATATAACCACCAACCCACTGTATCCCACCACTCCCTACTGTATATAACCACCCTACTGTGTATAAAAACCACCCAATTGCATTTGACGACCACCCTACTGTACAAAACCATTATACTGGATATAACCACCAATCTATTATATATAACATTTACATTTAATGGTTGTGGTTACATATAACCACAACCCTACTGTATTGAACCACCAACCTACTGTATATAACCACTCTACCGTATATAAACACCAACCTACTGCATTTAACTAACAACCTACTGTATATAACCACTCTACTGTATTTAACCACCTCCCTACTGTATATAACAACCCTACTGTATACAACACCCACCCTAATGAATACAACCTCCCAAATGTATCAAATCACGCTACTGTATATGACCATCCCCTACTGTATATAACCACCACCCTACTGTATTTAACCACCGCCTGCTGTATATAACCACCCCCTAGTGTATATAACAACCCTACGTATATAACAGCCCTACTGTATACAATCACCCTACTGTATATAGCCAACCCCGGAGGGTATATAAACAAAGCCCTATTGTATATAACCACTCCCTACTGTATTTAACCACCCTACTGTATATAACCACTCCCTACTGTATTTAACCGCCCTACTGTATATAACCACCTCTATTGTATATAACCACCACCCTACTGTATATAACCACCCTACTGTATATAACCACCACCCCTTACTGTATATAACCACCTCTATTGTATATAACCACCACCCTACTGTATATAACCACCCTACTGTATATAACCACCATCCAACTGTATATAACCACCCTACTGTATTTAACCACCACCCTACTGTATATAACCACCACCCTACTGTATACAACCACCATACTGTATATAACCACCCCATACTGTATATAACCACCATCCTACTGTATATTACCACCCCCCTACTGTATTCAACCACTCTTCCTTGTAAAACCACCACCCTACTGTATATAACCAACGCCTACACTATATAACCACCACCTACTGTATATAACAGCCTTACTAATGTATTTTTTATTTTAACCTTAATTTAACTATACAAGTCAGTTAAGAACAAATTCTTATTTACAATGACTACCTACACGGGCCAAACCCGGAAGACCCTGGGCCAATTGTGCGCCGCCCTATGGGACTCCCAATCACAGCCGATTGTGATACAGCCTGGAATCAAACCAGGGTGTCTGTAGTGACACATCAAGCACAGAGATGCAGTGAATTAGACCTCTGCGCCAATCGGGAGCCCTGTACATATTGTATAAAACCACCACCCTACTGTATATAACCACCCTACTGCATATAACCCCCCTACTGTATATAACCACCCTTCTGTATTAACCACCAACCTACTGCAAATAACCACCAACCTAAAGTATACAGTTGAAGTCGGAAGTTTACATACACTTAGATTGGAGTCATTAAAACTCATTTTTCAACCACTACACACATTTCTTGTTAACAAACTATAGTTTTGGCAAGTCGGTTAGGACATCTACTTTGTGCATGACACAAGTAATTTTTCCAACAATTGTTTACAGACAGATTATTTCACTTATAATTCACTGTATCACAATTCCAGTGGGTCAGAAGTTTACATTCACTAAGTTGACTGTTCCTTTAAACAGCTTGGAAAATTCCAGAAAATTATGTCATGGCTTTAGAAGCTTCTGATAGGCTAATTGACATCATTTGAGTCAATTGGAGGTGTACCTGTGGATGTATTTCAAGGCCTACTTTCAAACTCACTGCCTCTTTGCTTGATATCATGGGAAAATCTAAAGAAATCAGCCAAGACCTCAGAAAAAAATTGTACACCTCCACAAGTCTGATTCATCCTTGGGAACAATTTCCAAATGCTTGAAGGTACAACGTTCATCTGTACAAACATTAGTAAACAAGTATAAACACCATGGGAACACGCAGCCATCATACTGCTCAGGAAGCGTTCTGTCTCCTGGAGATGAAAGTACTTTGGTGCCGGAAGTGCAAATCAATCCCAGAACAACAGCAAAGGACCTTGTGAAGATGCTGGAGGAAACAAGTAGAAAAGTATATATATCCACAGCTGTACATAACCACCCTACTTTAAATAACCACCACACTACTGTAGGAAACCACCAACCTACTGTAAATAACCACTCCCTACTGTATATAACCACCCTGCTGTATATAACCATCCTAATGTATATAACCACCCTGCTGTATATAACCACCCTGCTGTAAATAACAATCCTAATGTATATAACCACCAACCTACTGTAAATAACCACTCCCTACTGTATATAACCACCATGCTGTATATTACCATCCTAATGTATATAACCACCACCCTATTGTATATAACATCATACTGTATTTAACCACACTACTGTATGTAACCACCAACCTACTGTATAGAACCACCCTGCTGTATATAGCCATACTACTGTATATAACCACCAACCTACTGTATATAACCACCCTGCTGTATATAACCACACAACTGTATGTAACCACCTACCTACTGTATATAACCAACCGACTGTATATAACCACCACCCTATTGTATATAACAACACAACTGTATATAACCACCACAGTACTGTATGTAACCAGCAAGCTACTGTATGGAACCACCCTTCTGTATATAACCACCCTACTGTATATAACCACCACCCTATTGTATATAACCACACTACAGTATATAACCGGGTCTGTATATAACAACCCTACTCTATAAAACCACTCTACTGTATATAACCTCCCTACAGTAAATAACGACCCTACTGTATATAACCACACCCCTACAGTATATAACCACAACCTACAGTATATAACCACAACCTACTGTATATAACCACACCCCTGCAGTATATAACCAACCTACTGTATATAACCACACCCCTACAGTATATAACCACAACCTACTGTATATAACCACACCTCTACAGTATATAACCACAACCTACTGTATATAACCACACCCCCACAGTATATAACCACCCTACTGTATATAACCACAACCTACTGTATATAACCACACCCCTACAGTATAAAACCACCCTACTGTATATAACCACACCCCTATAGTATATAACCACAACCTACTGTATATAACCACACCCCTACAGTATATAACCACCCTACTGTATATAACCACAACCTACTGTATATAACCACACCCCTACAGTATATAACCACAACCTACTGTATACAACCACACCCCTACAGTATATAACCACCCTACTGTATATAACCACACCCCTACAGTATATAACCAACCTACTGTATATAACCACACCCCTACAGTATATAACCAACCTACTGTATATAACCCCACCCCTACAGTATATAACCAACCTACTGTATATAACCCCACCCCTACAGTAAATAACCACCCTACTGTATATAACCACACCACTACAGTATATAACCACACCCCTACTGTATATAACCACACCCCTACAGTATATAACCAACCCACTGTATATAACCACACCCCTACAGTATATAACCAACCTACTGTATATAACCACACCCCTACAGCATATAACCAACCTACTGTATATAACCACAACCTACTGTATATAACCACACCCCTACTGTATATAACCACACCCCTACAGTATATAACCACAGCCATACTGTATATAACCACACCCCTGCAGTATATAACCAACCTACTGTATATAACCACACCCCTACAGTATATAACCACAACCTACTGTATATAACCACACCTCTACAGTATATAACCACAACCTACTGTATATAACCACACCCCTACAGTATATAACCACCCTACTGTATATAACCACAACCTACTGTATATAACCACACCCCTACAGTATAAAACCACCCTACTGTATATAACCACACCCCTATAGTATATAACCACAACCTACTGTATATAACCACACCCCTACAGTATATAACCACCCTACTGTATATAACCACAACCTACTGTATATAACCACACCCCTACAGTATATAACCACAACCTACTGTATACAACCACACCCCTACAGTATATAACCACCCTACTGTATATAACCACACCCCTACAGTATATAACCAACCTACTGTATATAACCACACCCCTACAGTATATAACCAACCTACTGTATATAACCCCACCCCTACAGTATATAACCAACCTACTGTATATAACCCCACCCCTACAGTAAATAACCACCCTACTGTATATAACCACACCACTACAGTATATAACCACACCCCTACTGTATATAACCACACCCCTACAGTATATAACCAACCCACTGTATAAAACCACACCCCTACAGTATATAACCAACCTACTGTATATAACCACACCCCTACAGCATATAACCAACCTACTGTATATAACCACAACCTACTGTATATAACCACACCCCTACTGTATATAACCACACCCCTACAGTATATAACCACAGCCATACTGTATATAGCCAGAGCCATACTGTATATAACTACCCAACCGTATATAACCACCATCCTACTGTATATAACTACCCTACTGTATATAACCATCCTACTGTATATAACTACCCTACTGTATATAACCATTCTAGTGTATATAACTACCCTACTGTATATAACCATCCTACTGTATATAACTACCCTACTGTATATAACCATCCTACCGTATATAACTACCATACTGTATATAACCATCCTACTGTATATAACTACCCTACTGTATATAACCATTCTACTGTATATAACTACCCTACTGTATATAACCATCCTACTGTATATAACTACCCTACTGTATATAACCATCCTACCGTATATAACTACCCTACTGTATATAACCATCCTACTGTATATAACCACTCTACTGTATATAACCATTCTACTGTATATAACTCCCCTACTGTATATAACCACCCTACTGTATATAACTATTCTACTGTATATAACCACCCCCCTAATTTATGTAACCACCCCCCTACTGTATATAACCACATATTCAAATCAAATCACATTTATTTATATAGCCCTTCTTACATCAGCTGATATCTCAAAGTGCTGTACAGAAACCCAGCCTAAAACCCCAAACAGCAAGCAATAGAGGTGTAGAAGCACTACTGTATATAACCACCACACTACTGTATATAACCACCAACCTACTGTATATAACAACCAACCTCCTGTATATATTCACCCCTTATGTATATAACAACCCTAATGTATATTACCACAACCGTACTGTATATAACCACCCTACTGTATCAAACCACGGTACTGTATATAACCACCCTACTGTATGTAACCACCCATCTGTGTAAACCACCAACCTACTGCATTTAACCACTAACCAAATGTAAGTAACCACTCTACAGTACATAACCACCACGCTACTGTATATAACCACCACACTACTGTTTAAAACCAACAACCCACTGCATATAACCACCAACCTACTGTATATAACCACTCCCTACAGTATACAACTACCAGCCTTACTGTATATAACCACCATACTGTATATAACCACCACCCTACAGTATACAACTACCAGCCTTACTGTATATAACCACCATACTGTATATAACCACCACCCTACAGTATACAACTACCAGCGTTACTGTATATAACCACCACACTACTGTTTAAAACCAACAACCCACTGCATATAACCACCAATCTACTGTATATAACCACCACACTACTGTATATAACCACCAATCTACTGTATATAAACACCACACTACTGTATATAACCACCACACTACTGTTTAAAACCACCACACTACTGTTTAAAACCAACAACCCACTGCATATAACCACCAATCTACTGTATATAACCACTCCCTACAGTATACAACTACCAGCCTTACTGTATATAACCACCATACTGTATATAACCACCACACTACTGTATGTAACCACCAACCTACTGTTTTTAACCACATCCTACTGTATATAACCACCCTTCTGTAAATAACCACCCTACTGTATATAACCACCCTATTGTATATAACCTCCCTACTGTATATAACGCCCTTACTTTATATAACCACCCTTCTGTATATAACCACCCTACTGTATATAACCACCCTATTGTATATAACCACCCTACTGTACAAAACCACCCTACTGCATATCACCGCCCTACTGTATATATCTACCCTACTGTATATAGCCACCCTCCTACTGTATATAACCTCCACCATACAGTATATATACTCACCCCCTACTGTATATAACCAACCAACTGTATATAACCACCCCTTACCGCATATAACCACAGCCATACTGTATATAACCACCCGACTGTATATAACCACCCTACTTTATATAACCACCTACCTACTGTACATAACCACCACCCTACTGTATATAAACACTCTACTGTATATAACCACCTCCCTACTGTATATAACTACCACCCTACTGTATATAACTACCCCCTACTAGTATATAACCACCACCCTGCTGTATATAACCACTACCCTACTGTATATAACCACCAGTATGATGGATTTAAAAACCAATCTACTATATATATTCACCCCTAATGTATATAACCACCCTACTGTATATAGAACCACCAACCTACTGTATATAACCACGCTACTGTATATAACCATCACACTACTGTATAAAACCACCAACCTACTGTATATAACCACTCCCAACAGTATATAGCCACCACCCTAACTGTATTTAAACACCAATCTACTGTATATAACCACTCTACAGTATATAACCACCAACCTACTGCATATAACTACCAACCTACTGTATATAACCACCACCCTACTCTATATAATCAAATCAAATCAAATTTTATTTGTCACATACACATGGTTAGCAGATGTAAATGCGAGTGTAGCGAAATGCTTGTGCTTCTAGTTCCGACAATGCAGTAATAACCAACGAGTAATCTAACCTAACAATTTCACAACAACTACCTTATACACACAAGTGTAAAGGAATGAAGAATAAGTACATGAAAATATATGAATGAGTGATGGTACAGAACGGCATAGGCAAGATGCAGTAGATGGTATCGTGTACAGTATATACATATGAGATGAGTAAAGTAGGGTATGTAAACATTATATGAAGTGGTATTGTTTAAAGTGGCTAGTGATACATTATTCACCCATTTTTACATTATTAAAGTGGCTGGAGTTGAGTCAGTATGTTGGCAGCAGCCACTCAATGTTAGTGATGGCTGTTTAATAGTCTGATGGCCTTGAGATAGAAGCTGTTTTTCAGTCTCTCGGTCCCTGCTTTGATGCACCTGTACTGACCTCGCCTTCTGGATGATAGCGGGGTGAACAGGCAGTGGCTCGGGTGGTTGTTGTCCTTGATGATCTTTATGGCCTTCCTGTGACATTGGGTGGTGTAGGTGTCCTCGAGGGCAGGTAGTTTGCCCCCGGTGATGCATTGTGCAGACCTCACTACCCTCTGGAGAGCCTTACGGTTCTGGGCGGAGCAGTTGCCGTACCAGGCGGTGATACAGCCCGATAGGATGCTCTCGATTGTGCATCTGTAAAAGTTTGTGAGTCCTTTTGGTGACATGCCGAATTTCTTCAGCCTCCTGAGGTTGAAGAGGCGCTGCTGTGCCTTCTTCACCACGCTGTCTGTGTGGGTGGACCAATTCAGTTTGTCCGTGATGTGTACGCCGAGGAACTTAAAACTTACTACCCTCTCCACTATTGTCCCGTCGATGTGGATAGGGGGGTGCTCCCTCTGCTGTTTCCTGATCATCTCCTTTGTTTTGTTGACGTTGAGTGTGACCACCAATCTATTGTATAAAACAACCAACCTACTGTATATATTCACCTCTAATGTATATAACCACTCTACTGTATATAACCACTACCCTACTGTACATAACCACCCTTATGTATCAAACCATGCTACTGTATATAACCACCCTACTGTATATAACCACCCTACTCTATATAACCACTCTACTGCATATAACCACCAACCTAATGTATATAACCACTCTACTGTATATAAGCACCACCCTACTTTATATAACAACTCTACTGTATATAACCACCACACTACTGTATATAACCACCAACCTACTGTATATAACCACTCCCTACTGTATATAACCAGCCTACTGTATATAACGACCCAACTGTATTTAACCACGCTCCCAGTCAGGAAGAAAGAGAGCTGTCCTCTGCTGCATGACCCACACCACCCTACTACCCAGATCACTATTTAAATCTTGTTCCTGCCCATGAATATTAAAGCTGCACACAGGCTCAGGCTGACCGCGAAGACCAGCGTATTAGATTATTCCTCCAGTTCAAAAGCCTCTTACCATCAAATGGAATGCAGGTCTGACGCAATTTACAGAAGGAGAGTGAGGGTGGAAGAGGGAGGGAGAGGGTGGAGGACAGAGAGTGAGGGTGGAGGAGGGAGGTAGAGGGTGGATGATGAGATAGAGGGTGGAGGAGGGAGGGAGAAGGTGGAGTAGAGAGAGTGAGGGTGGAGGAGGGAGGTAGAGGGTGGAGGGCGAGATAGAGGGTGGAGGAGGGATGGAGAGGGTGGAGTACAGAGAGTGAGGGTGGAGGAGGGAGGTAGAAGGTGGAGGACGAGATAGAGGGTGGAGGAGGGATGGAGAGGGTGGAGTACAGAGAGTGAGGGTGGAGGAGGGAGGTAGAGGGTGGAGTACAGAGAGTGAGGGTGGAGGAGGGAGGGAGAGGGTGGAGGAGGAGATAGAGGGTGGAGGACGAGATAGAGGGTGGAGGAGGGAGGTAGAGGGTGGAGGACAGAGAGTGAGGGTGGAGGAGGGAGGTAGAGGGTGGAGGACGAGATAGAGGGTGGAGGAGGGAGGTAGAGGGTGGAGGAGGGAGGTAGAGGGTGGAGTACAGAGAGTGAGGGTGGAGGAGGAAGGTAGAGGGTAGAGGGTGGAGTACAGAGAGTGAGGGTGGAGGAGGGAGGTAGAGGGTGGAGTACAGAGAGTGAGGGTGGAGGAGGGAGGTAGAGGGTGGAGGACGAGATAGAGGGTGGAGGAGGGATGGAGAAGGTGGATGATTGAGATAAAGAAGGATGAAAAAGGAGAAACACAGGGAGGGATTGGGCGTTTGATGTTGAGAGTGACTGTACCGTGTACACTGTGATGTTGGAATGAAGTTTTAGGAGATACTAGACTCGCCCTGAGTTATTATGAACCAATAGATTGCAACAAAGTTTAAACACACACACACTTTACAATCCAATCATATGTGTTGTATTCCATCTGACCTGGAGTAGTTTATACCTCCAGCGAACACACTTCAACATTAAAGTCAATAATTTACACATTCCAATCTAATAGCTAAAATACAAATCATTGATGGCTAGACGCTATCAGCAGAGATGAGCTGAGCCTGAGATTCTGTACCATACACATCCCATACAGACATCCCTACCATACACTGATATATCCCTACTGTACACAGATACATCCCTATTATACACAGAGATACCCATACTATACAGACAGACATCCCTACTATACACACAGACAACCCTACTATACACACAGACATCCCTACTATATACACAGACATCCCTCCTATACACAGAGACATCCCTACTTTACAAAGAGACATTCCTACTTTACACACAGACATCCATACTATACAGACAGACATCCCTCCTATACACAGAGACATCCCTACTTTACAAAGAGACATTCCTACTTTACACACAGACATCCATACTATACAGACAGACATCCCTACTATATACAGAGACATCCCTACTATATACAGAGACATCCTTACTATACACAGAGACATCCCTATCATACACACAGACATCCCTATCATACCCTACTATACACACAGACATCCTTACCATACACAGAGACGCACACAAACTATATCTCTCTGACATCACAGAATCCCCATATGATTTGACATGTTTGATGGTAAATTGGATATGGTTTCATATTCTCTTGATCAACACCAAAGTTGTAGCTATCCATATATATTCATGTTAAATCCCTTGTAGAAGCCCTTGAAGTAGTGACTGACAGAAGAGGAGATCAATAACAGCCCACGAGATAGAGCCTGTTGATTAGCAGAGCGAGAGAGAGAGAGAGAGAGAGCGAGAGAGAGTCATGCTCAACATGAGCTCCTGATATATTTGATTTTTTTGGTTTTTAGAATGAGATAAACACTCTAATCGAAGAAGAATTCCAGACAAGAAGTGATGAACAACAACTCTATACATTCAGAATAGAAAAAAAAGTAACTTGGCGCCTCAAGTTAAGAAGTTTTGAGTCTAGCTAGCTAGCTACACAACAAAGACCCAGCCAGCAGACTAACAAGCTAGCCATAAGAAACGAGCTAGAACAAAACTAGCAAGGTCAGTTAATACAACTACATCAAACGACCAAACTGAGTGAGTAAAACAAAAAGGAGCACGGACTAACTGTAAACATATCTTCAGTCTTTTGTGTGAGGATTTTTCACAATATTTGCTGTTTTTTGAAAGTAGCGCGAACAGCAGACGAACAAATCGGTTGCCATGGCAACGGGGCAGCAGAACAGCGCAGCAGTAGCGGTAGTAGCAGAGCGCACAGACACCATGTCCCCACTCCCCCTCAGCGCAGAATCCATTCTCTACCCAAAAAAGGTCAAAAATGACACAATGAGGAAAGCTTTCAAACAGAAACTACTAGAGAAGAGGCCAGAAACCCTTTTTGCAGACCTCTACAAAAACGGTGACGTGAGTAATCTCATCTTCCTCACTGACCAGCCAAATGCATGGCGCTCAGCAGTCTGCTCTCACTACCCATGCATAAAGAAAGAGGGAATCTGTAATGGGTGGAAGCTGAAAATCAAAGAGACAGACGACCCTGACAGCACCATGATAACAATCAACCTCTACAAGACTGGGACTGTCATGGTGCAAGGTAACATCAGGCTGTTTGAAACAGACTTTCAGACCATTAAGGAGAGAGCGGAGAGATAGAAGGACACCACCAGTGACATGCCCTCCCACAACACAAACTCCACCCTCACCCCTACCCTCCCCACCCAAAAAGGCACATCCAGCACCTCTCTTTCCACCATAGTGGAGGACACGCCCCAGGAGGAGAGCGACCCCCTCAGTGCAGAGCAGGCTCAGGCCCTCCTCACCACCATGGCTGCCATGAGGGATGAGTTCACCAAACTGGAGGGGGAGGTGGTCCTGCTCAGGGAGAGCGTGAGCAAACAGCAACCAGACAACCACACCTTAGAGGAGCTCCTAACCAAGGTGAGGACAGAGCAGGACAGCAGCCTTGCAACACAGCTGAAAGAGGTTCAGCAAGAGAGAGACGGACTCAAGAGAGAGCTGGCTGATCTAACAAAGGAGGTGAGAGAGCTCCAAAAAGACAGGCAGAGCAGCAATAAGGAGCTGACCGCACTAAGAGAGGAGCTGCAGGAGAGAAAGAGAGCAGAGGACAGGCTGCAGGAGCAGATAGATCACCACCCTATGACCTGCCCTCACACAGCAGAGGAGCCCAGCTCAACCAGTCAGACTTCCCCAGCCCTGGCTGCTGCACCCCTCCTCCCCAACCCACAGAACAGCCTCCCACTGACAGTGGCACCCACACAGACCAGCCACACCCCAGCTCCAACACCCACCAGCCCCCCCTCTGCCCCCCCCAGTCCAGAAGAAACACTGGCTGACATCGTCCTGTTAATGGACTCAAATGGGAAGTATGTTCAGGAGAATAAACTTTTCCCTAGACACAAAACGAGAAAGGTGTGGTGCCCAACAACGCAAAGTGCCATGGAGCTGCTTGATAAGAACCATCTCGGGTCGCCAAGCCACATAATCATACATACCGGAAGCAACGACCTGCGTGCTCAGCAGGAGAGGGTGGCGACTTCACTACGGGGAGTGATTGAGAAGGCCTCCGCAATCTTCCCCAACTCAAGAATCATAGTGTCAACCCTTCTACAGAGGAGGGACTTCCACCCTGCCACAATCCAAAGAATAAATGCCAGCCTATCCCGGGACTGTGCCCTGCGACCCAATGTACACCTGGCCCACCATCCCACCCTCGATCTGGACTGTCTCTATGACCATGTTCACCTGTACAGGGAGACAGTCCCCATCCTTGCCAAGAGTCTCAAGGACGTCGCTCTAAACCGCAGCCCGACCTCTCCACCCAGGAACAGCGGAGCAATCTCCACCCCGCCGAGATCACCGAGACAACATCCCGGACCAGCACCCTGGACCCCCCAGCCACGACCACAGCACCACCAACCTCAATGCCCACCACAGCCAGCGCAGCACAGACCACCCCAGCCCAGCTTCAGAGCCACCCAGATGAGGCCTACCACCCCCCTCCTCCCCACCGCAGACCCACACCTGGAGGAGCCACAGCCCAGCAGGCAGAGCTACGCACAGGCTGTGAGAGGAGCAACTGGCTCAGCCCCCACCAACCAAATGAGTGACATTAAACAAATGCTGAGTCTACTATGCTCACATGTGATAGGCCGAGGGTCATGGTAAGATGAGCACAAGAACTCCACCATTCTCACACTACATCCACCCAAGTGGCATGACACAAATTCTATCTTAAATGATAAACAAATCACATTTGCAAAATAAGAGTTTACTTTAATTGAAAAATCCTATTTTAATGGTTCTTCTTGGATTGTGAGTGTTTGTCTCATTTTGAAAGGTAAAGAAAAGAGAAAAAAAAGTTATGAAGTCTTTTTACGTTGCATGTTGGAATATACAAGGATTGAAGTCCTCTGCTTTTGGGCTAAAGAGCAGAAACCCAGACTTCCTGAAAGAAATTGATGATGTTGATATTTTAGTACTACAGGAAACATGGTGCAGAGGTGATGTTTCCACTGGCTGTCCACTAGGTTATAGGGAGATAATCATACCATCCACTAAATTAAAAGGAATCAAACAGGGCAGAGACTCAGGGGGAATGCTAATATGGTATAAATCTGAACTAATTAATTCAATCGAATTGATCAAAACAGGAGAATTCTTTATCTGGTTAAAAATCAACAAGGAGGCTATCTTGACAGATAAAAACGTCTTCCTCTGTGCCACATACATTCCCCCCTCAGAGTCACCCTACTTCAACGAAGAGAGCTTCTCCATTCTAGAGGGAGAGATTAGTCACTTTCAGGCCCAAGGCAACGTACTGGTCTGTGGAGACCTGAATGCTAGAATAGCAGAAGAACAAGACACTATTAACAGTCATGGGGATAAACACCTACCAGGAAGCAATAACCTTTCCCTCCCCACATACCCCCACAGAAACAACTATGACAAAGTGAAAAACAAAAATGGATTACAGCTCCTGAGGCTCTGTCGAACACTGGGTCTGTACATAGTCAATGGCAGGCTGAGAGGAGACTCTTTTGGTAGGTACACCTACAGCTCATCCCTTGGCAGCAGCACTGTAGACTACTTCCTCACCGACCTAAACCCAGAGTCTCTCAGAGCCTTCACAGTCAGCCCACTAACACCTCTCTCAGACCACAGTAAAATCACAGTGTATCTGAGAAGAGCAGAACCCAACCATGAAGCATCATGGCCCAATAAATTACATGGTACTAAACAAGCCTATAGATGGAGTGCAAACAGTACAGACATCTACCAAAAAGCAATTAGTAGCCAAAAAATACAATCTCTCCTGGACAACTTTTTAGCCTTAACATTCTCCTTCAGCAATGAAGGTGTAAATTTGGCCGTTAGGAACATAAACTTTATATTTGACAAATTAGCCTCCTTGGCTAATCTAAAGAAGCATAAGAGCAAACCAAAAATAACAGATAATGAAAAATGGTTTGATAATGATTGCAAAAATCTAAGAAAGTCATTGAGAAATATATCTAATCAAAAACACAGAGAACCAGACAACAAAAATATACGCCTTCAATATGGGGAAACACTGAAGCAATACAAACGCACCCTTAGAACAAAAAAGGAACAGCACATTAGAAATCAGCTGGATGGAATTGAGGAATCCATAGAATCAAACCACTTCTGGGAGAATTGGAATAAATTAAACAAACCTCATCATGAGGAGTTGGCTATCCAAAATGGGGATATGTGGAGAAATCACTTTGCAAACCTCTACAGCAATATAACAAAGAGCCCAGAACAAAAAGATATACAAGAAAAATTACAAATCCTTGAATTAGCAGTCAAAGACTATCAGAATCCTGTGGATACCCCAATTACAGAAGAAGAATTATTGGAAAAAATATGCAATCTCCAACCCAAAAAAGGCCTGTGGTGCTGATGGGATTTTAAATGAAATTATCAAATATACAGACCACAAATTCAAATTGGCTATACTCAAACTCTTCAACATTATCCTCACTGCAGGTATTTTCCCCGATATTTGGAACCAGGGACTGATCACACCAATCTATAAAAATGGAGACAAATTTGACCCAAATAATTACAGAGGAATATGCGTTAACAGCAACTTGGGGAAAATTCTCTGCAGTATTATAAATAGCAGACTACATCATTTCCTTGACGAACACAACGTCCTGAGCAGAAGCCAGATTGGATTTCTAAAAAATTATCGTACAACAGACCACATTTACACCCTCCACACTCTAATTGATAAACAAGTTAACCAAAACAAAGGCAAAATCTACTCGTGTTTTGTAGATTTCAAGAAAGCATTTGATTCAATTTGGCACGAAGGTCTTTTTTATAAACTAATAGAAAGTGGTATTGGAGGGAAAACATATGATTTTATTAAATCAATGTACACTAAAAACAAATGTGCGGTTAAAATTGGCAACAAGCAAACAGACTTCTTCTCTCAGGGGCGGGGAGTGAAACAGGGCTGCCCAATAAGTCCAACATTATTTAACATCTACATGAATGAATTGGCAAAAACATTAGAAGAATCGACAGCACCTGGTATCACCCTACACAACACTGAAATCAAGTGTCTGCTGTACGCAGATGACCTGGTGCTCCTGTCTCCCACTAAAGAGGGGTTACAGCAACACCTAGATCATCTTCACAGGTTCTGTCAGACTTGGGCTCTGACCGTTAACCTAAAAAAAACTAATATAATGATATTCCAAAAAAGGTCCGGAAATAAGGATGACAAATATAAATTCTATTTGGATACAGTTCTATTAGAACACACCAAAAACTACACATATCTAGGACTAAATATCAGCAACACAGGTAGCTTTCACATGGCTGTGAATGAGCTGAGAGACAAAGCAAGAAGAGCATTCTATGCCATTAAAAGGAACATCAAAATTGAAATTCCAATTAGAATCTGGCTCAAAATTTTTCAATCAGTTATAGAACCAATTGCTCTATATGGCAGTGAAGTATGGGGTCCACTCTCTAATAATGAATTTACTAAATGGGACAAACATCCAATTGAAGTTTTGCATGCAGAGTTTTGCAAGACTGTATTGCAAGTACAAAGAAAAACTCCAAATAACGCATGTAGGGCAGAATTGGGCCAATATCCCCTCCTCATTCGAATAGAAAAAAGAGCCATCAAATTTTACAACCATCTAAAAACAAGTGACCCTAAAACATTCCATCACACAGCTCTACAATGTCAAGAGATGAAACCAGAGAAGAGTCCCCTCAGC